>NW_009721993.1:2886-32751 GCF_000703405.1 Apaloderma vittatum | reverse complement strand
CCTGCTGAAAAAATCTGCAAGGAGCAGAATAACACCGGCATTCTGCCGGGCAGAAAAGTTACTCGTCCAACAAATTGTTACTGGGATGGGAGGCGGGTGCATTTAGGTCAATAAACATAATTTTCTCAGTAAACATAATTTTCTCCCAAAGCTTCCTGACTCTGAAGAACACAACTTCCATTACATTATCATAGGATGATAAAAAGTCCCCTTACTTAAAAGCTTTATGATTAAAAAGTATGGGAGAGTTAATGCTCTAGAGGATTAATTTGTGACAATTTTTTTACAACCATGCAAGAGTTATCACTTAGTACCAAGTGAAGACTGGCAAAAAGTAGTGGTGATCATGGATGCTATTTAATATAACTGCATAAAAACTCTTGTGACATATACAGAAAATGTTCAGTTACTGTAGAATCGTACATGAGGTTCAAAACCCTTAAGAATTTAGAAACTTGCCCTTGAAAATTTCATAATCATCTTTTCTAGAATGTTTGCTTGGCTTATTTTATACACTTTTTTTTTTTGCTATGGAGGATAATGACATGCCGAATAAATTCCAAACATCTAAAACCAGCAACATCTTACAAGCAGTCCTGCTATACTTATCAAGATTAGAAGAATTTTCAGATTAATGTGATTTTCAGATCTTATTTTCAGAATTGTGCTGGTTTTATAATGTTTGTCATATTTCATATCAATAGCATTAAAATACAAGGGCTAAACTGGATAATCTTACTGTTTATATTTAATTCATGGTCCTACTTCTTTTCCTGGTTTTCATAAATGTTTACCATATTTTAACACTCAGTAAAGAGATTTGTGCGCTTACATATGTGCATGATTGCATGCAGGAACATTCCTATACAAATTTTCAGCCTTGTAAAAACATTCTAAATGAACATTATTGTAATAAGCTTGGTGTTCAGAAAATAAAGATCTCTAAGTAAAAGAATAAACTTATTGAGGTGTTTGTATTTACGTTGTGTGTACACAACATCTTGATCAGAAATGGTCCAATAAGAGCTAGCTAAGGACACGATTTTACCATATCTTAAGAGGGAGAGATCCTATTGTCACATGTCAACCAGTTACTCAAATTGCAATCTTGAAGAAAACCAGTGAATTGAATTATTACTACAGCAAAAGCTATTGCTTGCTCAAAGACTGTCATAAAAACTGACTGCAGGTCTAACAGACCTTGCCTCAAACTCTGAATCTGGAAACCCCTGTTTAAAGAAAAGAATGGTTGACTAGTGGGTTTCATAAAGCTTTGTTTACATAGTTTGAAAGAACAGGGTTTTTAATACATGAAATTATGAAGGCTTGAATCAATTTTCCTAAATAAAATTCAAAGTTTCCAAATCTTGCTTTTATGCATATTTTGCAAAGCGGTAACTGCCATCTTCTGTCCTGTCTCTCTTCCTTGGGCCAACAGTGAAGGTAGCAGGAAAATGCCCTCTGAGGACTGTGAAGGCTGCAGGAATCGTACTGGTATGGGTTATGTGGTGAACCCACTGTCAAGAATGTCATCAGCTCAGAATGGGAGACAATTCTCCACACACGCTCCAAAATCAGGGCTTCAGATTATGTATAAGAAAGAATCTAGGCAGAATTTTAGTTTACCTGATCATGTGAATGAACACATGCTTTGCTAAAAAGGGGATTTTGGTTTCAGTCTTGAAAATATGACCTAGTATTCTACCAGGTGCACATACATTGTTAATACTGTTGTTTCAGCTGTGCCTATAGATTGATGTTGTGCTTGAGACAGTCAATGGCATTTCAAATCCTTTGATTGTACAGGCTTTCAACAAGTTCATGAGTGTGCTCAGCCAGATTTTAAACAAACTTAGTTGTGTGAGACCAAAATAGCTGGATCTATTCTATTCAAATTATAGTAGAACCACAAGTGTTAAGCACAGATGCTAAAATTGCTAATAGCCCTATGAATAAGGCATCAAGCTTGTAGTTTATTTTTTTCTGAAAGGGACAATAATCTGGGATTTAAAGAAAACTCTATAGAGACATTTAGAACCTCATCACACAAGGTATTGAGCCTCAAGGATTCAGTAGGCATAAAGAATGTTTAATATCGCAACAGGAGGATCTTGACACTTTGGAGACAAGTGTTATGGGGACAAAGTGCAAACTTTCTATCCTATATTACTCTTTTTTACTTTGTATTTATTTTGATGACACCAGCTATTTTTGATAAAAATACATAATCTATATTGAAAACACATTTCAGTCATAAAGCTGTCAGATATTTATACTGCAGAACTGTGCTACCATTTAAATGACAAAATTCCTACTGAAATTCCTACTTTGCTGCATGACTCTTCAAGGATCTTCTAGTACGCATTATACATCTATCAGCTTCTCTGTAAGTAAGCAGGCATTTTCTAGAATGAAAAACAGCAAATAAAAAATAGTAAATGTTGAAAGTTCACATATACACGTTGATATCTACACGTTTTATATTTGGGTTCAGCATCTGGTCAATAGATTTGTTTCTATCTCAAACATTTATTTCTGTAAATTAAAAGCGATTTGTGATCAAAGGCAATTAAATTCTAAAACTGGGAAAATGAGTACAAAATCTGAAGGAAGTGTGAATTTGTTCATTTATGAGCATGAAAAATACTGTTATTTGGACAAAGTAAACCAGAAATCATATGCAATTATCTGTCAAAATCAGGTTAAATTTTGATAGTAGTGACATTCTGAAAAATCAGACTATAGATTAAGAGAAAATACTGTACCAGGAAGGATCTACAACTGGTGTCTCTGGAGCAGGCTCACAGGAGCTTTGAAGCACTTGTTTCTGTTTCAAGTTCTGCTATTAAAAAAAAAAAAAAAGTGCATTAGTGCTTTAGACTTTCAACAAGTTTATTTGAAAAACACATAATAATGTAAAATGTCACAAGGAAATTTAAGACAACACAGAGGTGAGCCACATAAGATATAGTTCTAGAAATACAGAACTAGCAGGGATTTCTGGTTTTATTTCTCGCACTCCTGTGCAGCAGTTCTCAAGCAGGCTGGTTTTGCTTGGGACCAGCTGGGGACCCAAGATGGAAAATGCATTTGGGAGGAGATAATGACAAAGACAGCACTGAAAGATGGCAGGCAACAAGAAGACTGTCCAGGGGAAGAAGTGAGCAGTGCAGAAAGCAAGAGCAACGTGAGGGGGTTGGATAAGTAAGGCTGCCACCTCTGAGGTACCTGGGAGGCAATGACTTAGCTCCACGGCTTTTGGCAGCCACACGCTTCCTTCGCTCCCTTGATCTGTGATGCTCAGCCTTGTTCCTTCCTTGCTCTGTTTCCGTAGTAAACTCCCACCTCCTGGCTGTGTTTTCTGCTGTATTCCCAGTGACTCTCCAGCAACGCACCTTCCTCTGCCTAGTTACAACCACACTGCCCCTGGGGCACTGTTTCCTATTTTGGGAACTACTGATCTGGTTCACCTCCTCAAATGAACAAAGTGCACATATATCTAGTCCATCCCTGACATCTATTTGTCAAATCTATTCTCAAAGGCTTCTGACAGAGGCCGTTTCACAACATCCCTAATCTCTCTGTTCCAGTGCTTCACAGTCTTAGAGCTCAGTTTCTTCCCTAATACTTAAGATAAATATTTATTGCAAATTAAGCCGATTTTTGTGTTGTTCTACCTTTGGTAGACATAAAGAGGAAAGGAACATCATCCTCTTTTAGAATAACTCCTTATAGCTTAAGAGACTATTTTCCTTCCTCTAATCTTCTCATCTTAAGGCTAAGGAAACACAGTCTCTTCAATATTTGAAAGCTCATGTTTTCTGACCTCTGTATAATCCTTGGCTGCATTCTCCTCAATTTGTCAGTACCACTTCGCACTGTGGTGCCTAAAACTGGACTCTGTCTTTCAGTCACAGCAATACCCATGGTGCTTATACAGCAACCTAATTTAATTCCTGTCCAAAACAAATACATTGACCCAGTCCTGGTAGAGATGAAAATGTTCAAAGCAGTGTCTCTTCCTGACACAATGCTTGGAACAGATGCAACAACTGGATCACTCAATAAAATTTATGTTTTGTCATATATAGGCTTTTATTAAGTATAACTAATAACTAGAACATCCATAGTTGTATGCAAGTAAGAATAGGATAAATAAACCTATGAAGAACATCTGAAAATTATCATAAATTATCAGATTAAGTCTTATTTTGTACAAGGGCAACATACATTAGTGGTTTGCTCTGTATTTAACAACGAAGTTATTCCACGTAACATTTGCTGAAACCAGGCCTAAAGTATATCAATGGAAATTCCTTTACTAGCAGACTACGTCTAAACAAAAAAAAATCTAATAAAACCTAACTGAATACAAGGGGCTTTGCTTTTAAGATTGTAACTTCTCAGTTTGGTTTAGGAACTCAAACCTGTAAAGGGGCCGAGAGCCTCAGGCAGTTCAGAAGTGCCAACAAGGGGTCTGAGCTAGGTTGCCCTACTCCAGCTTTACACCCATGTAGCGTTATTGCTCTTTCCAGTGGAAGCTCATTGTTGAAAAAGTGGTGCAAGCCGGGTGGGTGACTCAAGCCCAAAATGGGACTAGATGCGTATAGAAACATATGCATTTGCAAGTAAATACACATAAATGTGCCCCTAATACCAATGTATCTTATACACACTGACATGCAAAAAAGGTGGGAATATGTACCTGATAGATGGGGAACTACAGCATAAATTACTCTTTTTCATGCACCTTTTGACCTTTTGTCTTCACACTCGCACAAGAGCTATTATTGTCTGATTAACAGTTATACCCTCTCAACAAATATGAATCATATCAAGGATAACTGATGGAATACTGAGATTTCTTGGCATTTGTTTGGCCTGTGCTATTTGGGAACAGTAAAAGCATCTCATATTCATAATGATAATACATATATACCACCATAGAGCACACCATCAAGCATTCTCCTTCTGGCTTATTGTGCTGCACAGAATGCAGAGATAAACATTAATACGTATTAATAGTATGTAAATATAATTAATCATAATATGCTGCTCCTGACATATTATCACTGCTGTTGATAAAATATAATTAAAATTGTCTGGTCAAATTTTCAGTGCAGCTAAGAGTGGCATCTCTGTTCTTCTTGTTTACACGTGTCTATCTAGAGATTGTTACAGTTCTAAAACTCTCACATTTCAGTATGTTCCTAGGAGAAAGCTAGGCAGATTTGCTAGTTCTTTACACAATATAATTCGTGAAAAGTCATACAGAATGAAGGCCACTCCTACGAAGACTGAAGCTAAAATGATCACTAATGCCGCAGAGAACAGGAATTCTAGGCACCATGCTCTCAAAACTTTATAAAGAAAATGAAACAGGCAACACCTGAGTTCCTGAGCTTACATGCCCATGTGATGGGAAAGCATTCAAACCCAAGTTTCACACTGTTCAGATACCGTTGGACTTTATTAAATAGGAACTCTGCTGAAAAGCTCCATGAACTGATGAAGAATCATAAGAGGACTACAGTTCTGGGGAGCCAAAACTGCTTTGAAGAAAAAGAAAAGTAATATTTTAAGGAGATAACAAAAGTAAGAATGAGAATAGCACGCAGAAGGTGACCATTTCTCACTGTCTCTTCCAATAAAAGAATGAAGTAGGATATACTGAAAGTAGCAGGTGGTGGGCTTGGAGACAAAGTAATGGGTTCTTTGTGCATTGCCTACTCATCCTTGGAACTCCCTGCGGGCTCAAGAAATGATATGGCAAACAAATAAGAGAAGAGTCCATATCCTCTCCTACTCTTCCAGTACAGCTAACTTGCTTCAGTGGCATAAAACCCCATAATACAACACCTCAAACAAAAGACAGTAACACTGCTGTTTTGTTCTCACATGTATTTAGCTGAACGTGTGCAAAGTCGACCACATTTGCTGCTGTTAATGTGAGTGAACTCTTACTATATTGTAAATACAAAATTAGTAATGTAAGGCAATGCAGTATTTTCATTACATCTGCTTTCCTTTAACACAGTTCATACCACGTATTTAGACTCATTATTAGCCAACACTGCATTTTTTTGTCACAGAAGGGAGAGAGAAAGCAAGACCATCTCACCATATTCTTTATACTCTCCCCATAAGTTGGCAGGGTATGCTGTTATCATAGTGGTGTACTTCAGTTGATGAGATATAACTCACTGTTGTAATTTCAAAATTACTTGCATTTTTGAAGGTCATGCAGCTGTTTTCAGTGATATAATCTGTAGAATGATATAATGGAGTAGAAATAAAGATACAACGGGAAATACTATGACTGCCAATAACATGCACATCCCATGCTTGTAGAAGATCTTCCTGCTTTTTTCTGTCTTGATAAATGAATATTGATGCAATGCTATTTTAAAAGCAGATTTGGCCTACATGTTTAGCCATGTATCCTGACTAGGTCCACTTGGAATGGGGGCAGTTGTACTTGGAGGTTTTATGAATATAAAGATTAATGAATTTGTACAATTTGGGCATGCAAAGCATTTTTATCAGGCATATTCCATTTAGAATAAGCAGTAAACCATATATAAGGGTTGTGTCAAAGTTTACTGAATAGGGCCCTTGGTAGCTAATGTAACATTTCTCCAACAAATCAAAGGTATTGTTCTATGCTCACATGAATATACAGTAGCCATTACCTTAAATTTAAAACTCACTGTGAGCAGCAAACACACTGTGGGGATATGAAGGCCATATTGTATCAGTGGAGTCTGCAGAGATTTTCTTCATATGGCTTTGCCTGGTTGAAATATATGTTGCGGTTGAAAGCTAAAGGGATTACTTTTGAATAGTCATCACAAAGGTTGATTATATTCGTATATCATTTAGCTGGACCCTGCAGGCTATTATTCCATTAGCTGTGCTGGCCCTGCACTGTCAAAAAGTTGATCACAATGTAAAAAGGTTACATGCTCTGTTAAGGTATGTGAAGTAACTTGAAACAGTAATCTTTTAAGAGCGCTACAGCTTTGTACTTGAAGGTAGATTGCATTTAAAATAAATACCCACAAAATGGAACAAATATGAGAAAGCTATATCTGTTTCCTATTTTTTGTACTTTGAATAATTTGAGTAAGTTAATTGTAAAAGGTAAGATATTGGCTATAGAGGATTTTTTTCAATCTCTAATCCAAAGAACTATGCCTCAAAAGAGCTGCATCTTTATGCAAAAAGCTTACTGAAATTACGTTCCTGGTGAAAAAGATTTGCTGATTATGTTCCCCTTGCACATACGAACATACACACATTTTCTTTCAGCGCTTAATAAAATGGATCTTCAGACACTTCCATTATGTGGATGCCTTAATATTATTTTATGCTAAAACATGGACAGCGCATTAGATTGAAAGCATCTCACTGTTCCACAAGGCAGAGTAATCATGGACTATCCCCAGATAGCAAATGCTCCCATTGGGGAAACAATACCAACAGCGCAGGCTAATGAATCACAGCAGTTATTAATCATGGGCATTTGTAAGAGCCACATATAATAGACACGAACTCTCAAGATCCGAAAGCTTAGAAGCTGGGACCGAGAAAAGGACAGGACATCAGCCAACTGCATTTTAGAATAAGTTTATGGGAAAGTATTTGCTTTAGTACAATTGTGCCCATGCTTGTTTCAGTCTTTCTATGCAGGCAGGAAAAGAGAAACAATTTAGTCGGCTTGGTTCACTTAGCTTTCGGATCCTTGTAGGACAATTTGGCAAAAATAAATAAATAAATGCACACATACAAGACCCTTAGGGCTTATGGCCTAGTTAGAAATGAGACAGTGCTTCTTTTATTACACGAAGTTGTTTAATTTAGATTGTAAAAGCAAGAGTTGGTTCTCTTTCAGTATACCGTATATATTATTCAGGGCGATGAATGAGTCTTTATGAGTACAAATGAGAGCCTTTAATGAACTACAGCAAGCATTTGAGCAGGTAAGTTTCTCTGAATAAAGGCTTCACACTGGTAAGTTTATGAATGAGAAGCACAATTTATTTTACATGGTTTTAAAGAGCCTGCTCAGACTATGGCACTATAGGGAAAGTGCGAGTTTTTTCTAGTTTGGACGAGAAAAACTAACAGGAATATGAAATTTCCCCTGCCTAATAACTTCCATTGTTTACTTATTCATATTCAACAGTTCTCAGACGAGTTAATCTTCCTCTCTCACATAGCTTGGGCACCTGCCAGACATTTGTACAGCAATGGAAATCTCTCTTGATCTTACATTTTTCAGTTCTGTTCGTTGTGAAGATAATACATATGTATATACTACACTGTCTATGGCAATACAGTATAGCAGCATCTTTTGCACAAACAATTTGTTGAATAACAGCTCTATTAGGTCGGATTGTTGTCTGTAGGTAGAAACAAGGGATTTTCTCAAGACCAAAATACAACACTGTGTCTTTTGTGTATCTGGAAGTTAGAGATCACAAAAATTCAGCACAAATTCTGGTGACACAGAAAAATCAGATTTGAAAAACGGTCACCAAGCTGATCACGTCAAACATGGAGAAACCTAAACAAAATAGCAGACAGTTTTTAGTTACAGTTTTACATTTACTGCCAACAAAATTTATATGAAATCCAAACTATTGGTTTAAAGTTTCAATAAAGCTTTGGTCTCTGGCTTTACTATAACTCAAGGTAAGAAGAAATTGCGGAAACAACGTTTCATACTCAGTATCTTGAAACTTTCTCAGGGAAAGGCAAATTTTCCCAGCAACAGAAAGCAGCCTGAGCCTCTGTCCAGCTGGTTAGTCAAGGTTTCCACGGTGTGTAGGAGAATTCCAAGATGGCCCAGAGAAAGATTTCTTTGCCTTCACCCCTCAGCCAGATGTAGAATAAAGATCACAACTGGAACCTACTTGCTCCCTCCTAAAGACAAGCCAAACCTGGGGGGAACTTGCTGAGAAAGCAAAGTTCTGTGCAAAGGGGAGCTACTCGCTCTCATGGTAGAACTCACCCTTGGCTGCCCTGAGTAGTTGCTGAGGAAAAAACATATAAGCAGTATAAAACCACTTCCACTACCTCTGTCTGTGCCAAGAATCATGAGCTACCACTAAAAACTGAGCACAAAAGCTACTTAGAAATCCTCATGAAAGGAAAATCTTTATCTTGCTCACAGAACTGGTATTCCATAGTCCTGAAGAACTTTGGCTAACATTTTAAAAGATACTCCTATAGGCTTTTACAAAACTTTGTATATCTTAATGATATATGTACAGAGGTTTTTAACATAAGTTTGTAGATTTATGAATGAAATTTAATCTCATTGTCAAGAGCAAAGAAGCAGTAAGCAGACTAATGATTCAGACAACATAATGATCATAACACAAGCAGCACATTTGTTCCCAATTTGTGGGCAGAATTATCATTGCTATGTTCATTTTACAGCACAGCTAGGTATATCGCTGCTCAGTAAATAATTACAATACAGTAGATGTGAAAACACAGATTTCAGGCATAGGGATAATTCTAAGACCAATTCATGCCCAAATCAGTACATTGAAAAATTCTTGCTGTCTTCTCCCAAATCACTCCAGTCCTTGTCCTGTAAAAATTTTAAAAACTCTGCTCAAGAGCCCAATTTACACACTATGCAGCCTTCTTGCATGGCTACACATAATACCTCATACCTTATTCCCTTACTCCTATAGATACACTGCATTAAATCTGTTAAGTACTTTTTGTAAAGGCCCCATTAAAAACTGCAAGACAGGATAGCAGGACAGTTCATAACTCCTTTTTGTAAAATCCATTGAGCAAAATATGTCACTGAACAGAGGAGCTCAGTACTTAAATCACTGGTAGGATGTGATATTCATTTCTGAATATGCAGCTTGATGTGTCTTCAAAGGATCTGGCTGTCAGAACGCTCAGCACCCCTTTCTCTGAAATTCAGGTCCCTTAAAGGTGTCCCAAAGGAGGCCAAAGCTGGAAAGCTCAGATTACTTAAACACTTCCTCTTGCTTAATTATATTCCATTAGCATACTGAGGTTCAAATACAGTATCAGACTGCTCTGATTAGAAGTATTTCTGATTTTAGTTCTTTTTGCTTTTATCTCTGTATTTTGACATGAGTGCTCTATGTAATTTTGTTGAGAGTTTCTTGTTCAGCAGATCTGCTTTATGTTCTGGTTTGGCTCTGCTGTTTTCTGGCCTCTGAAGGCTTACCTACTCTTCTATAATTATGTGTAAGAGTGCTTCTTCATGGCTGAGACTCCTTTATTTCAGCATCTCCAGTGACTACTCTGCCTGGTGGCTCACAAACTGTTTATCATCTGAGGCCTCTCTAAAGCAGGATTTTTATTTTATTTTTTTTTGCCTGGGAAACTGTCTTCCAAGAGCTTAGCCAAACATATCATCTGGGTACAGAAACTGAAGCCAGTGAAGCAGAGAAAATCCAGCAATGCATCTGCTACAACAACAACAAAAAAATGCCAGGGAGTTTTTTTTTCTCCTTATATGACTTTAGTTTTACTTCTATTGCATCTTAGGCATGAGTGCATTCTCTCTGGCTAAGAAGATGTAGAGGAAGCATCTGGAAGGTTATGTTCTTTACAAAGAAGTTACAGAATTCCCTGTGGAAGTATCAAGTTTTTTGTGACTGAGGTTTTCTGGGGAGAATATCATTCTTTGTGGCAGCTAAATCCAAGACTGATGCAAAGTGCTCCTACTTCTTTCTTTAAAAAAAAAAAAAAAAGGCAGCAAAAAACCCTGCTGCTGGAAATGAAGGTCCAGGTTTACACAGGGTCCTTGCATTCACATGCCATGACATAGATACAACGTTGTGTGAGATACTTCCCCCAGACACTTTGGAGAAGCATCTCTCTTAGCTTTCCCTGCTGATTTTACCAAGAGTGAGATCAGATCTACTTCTCTTCACCAGGCATTGGTAAGAACACTTCTCATGGTCAAAGCGACACTGAGTGTTGGGTTTCTCCCTCTTAGGTTTTTTGGATTTATGGCCATGTTCTTTCAGACAACTTGGGACAACTTGAAAAGCCACTACTTGTCTTCCTCCATCTTTACAGATAAGCAGAGAACTCCAGCTTTCAGGTCAGGCATCTGCTTCTTTTGATGAGAAATAGATTTACATGAAAAAAAAATTACACTGAAAAATGGGAATGGATTTTCTGTTCTATTAGCAGTCAGCATAAGACTTGTGAGCTACTTTAGAACGTTACAGAACTACAGAGATTTTTAAAAACATGCCAGTAGATACTAGAATTTAATGCTCTGGCTAGTCTGGGCCTAATCCTCGAGTGATGCAACCACTGGAGCTTCACTGAAGTCAGCACAGTTATGTCAGCTTTGCCAAATTGCTTCAAAACAGGTCATTTTAGAAGACATTTGACCAATATTTTTAAATTCACTTTGAATTATGCTGCACATTGTTCTGCTGTAGGAACAACAGAGCTTAGAAACACCCACGAGGCAAGCAGATGTCTTCATAAAGTAAAAAATGTCACCCCACCACTCCTTGACTGCAGTGACAAGGCTGAGATGAGAATCACCACCAGATACATCTCAGTGGGGCAGAGACTTACGGAGGCTGAAAGGAGGCATGGGCTTCCAGGTCTGAGGGAAGGAGAGCAGGGACAGGTGATCTGGTTTCTTTTGGACCTTTCCCCCAACTACGATGCAAAAGGGAGAAGAGGAAACAGGGCTATTTCTGTTTTATCACAGATTCACAGAATGGTAGGGACCTCTGAAGACCATCTAGTCCAAAGCCCCTGCCAGAGTAGGATCAGTGAGCTGCTGCAACAGGTTAAGACTGTTAAGGGAAGGTTTGACTCTCAGTTCTGCCCTTCAAAAAGGCATCGGCAGAAGTGGGGGCAGGGACCATTTCAGTTACAGCTACCGCCAGTTTGAAATGCCTTACTAACATATGGTAAATCATGTGAAGTCCCCAGCTGAGAAATATGAAAAAAAATTTTCCCAGGGCACAAGTCAAAGGAATTCTGGAAGATCTGGTGGTTTTTAACTGTTCTCACAGCCCAGGAAACCTGTTTTGAAATTACCATACGTATGAAAATACCACGATTTCTCCAAACTCAGAAAAGGAATGTGGCATTTAAGATGATTTTGGTTATCTGAATCTGCTACAGACCTGGGGACTCCTTGACTGTGCCATCATCTCCTTCATGTGATGAAGCAAATCCTTTTGAAAGCTACATAAATTCCAAGCATTAGGTAGAAGATTATGGCTAACGGTTATTTGATAATTTAAGACCAGACTGTACTCAGATGAACGTTTGGTGCTTTGACAGCAAAGCAGGTCTTCCTGATATAAACAGTAGATGTGCAGCTTTCCCCTTAAAATCCATGCTGGAATCTTTATGTTCTGGTCAAATCAGGTTTCAGCCTCATCACAGAGCTCACAATAGACAAAATTTCTTGCTACAGGTTATAATAAGACACCCCTGCTTGCAGGTTTATGAGGCTTCAAGCAAAGCCTTGTTTCATCACAAGGAATATTTCACAGGCACCAATCTTGGAGACTGCCCTTCCCATAGCAGAGCCCTAGTTTGACCTTGGTGTTCAAACTCATTTACTAGGCATAAAACTAGAAACCATACTTTGGGTTCTTTTGGGTTCTGTTTAGATAGCACCTATTACATTCCAAACCAGCTAAGAAGAACATTTGGAATATAACAGAATAAAAATGCCAATCTTTTGCAGAGGCTTTTTTTGAGCTTAGCGTTGGTTTGTGGTGAACTCAGACTGGGCTAGAGCAGCACCAGGCCAGTGCGCTCAGGACCACGAGCGACCGCGTCCTTCACACGCATCTTTGGCGATCGCCTAAGTTCAGTGCGCATGAAGGGAGCACGGCAGGTCACAGGCAAGGTTGTCAGGCAAATGGTAGCGGGCTAACAGTCCTGAAGAGTTTTACTTCCCTGACTGCAAATCTCTCTGGTGAACTGCTTGCTGTGGCTCTATTTAATTCTTAATCTTTGCTTCTCTGTTTAATTCCTAGCTGCTTTAGTGACTTGTTGTAAGGCAGCAGTTAAAAAAATATTCACATGTACTGTGGGGCCTCCCCAAAGAGCACTAACTTGACATGTAGGCCATGACAGCTGGGCTTGGACTACTAAGAAATCTAATCCAGGGTTTCCATCATCTCGGATGTTGCCTTTCTTTCATTACAGTTTGACTCGGCCCCTAATGGATTCAGCTTTATAAAATCAGAAAAAGAGGAAAAGAAAGCAATTTATTCATGTTTCACTAGAGCTCACACAAGACATGAAATTCCTCTAAAAATGCAAATTATTTTGTGCCACACAAGTGAGACTGGGCAGCTAAAGCTCTTAGAGGAAGGCTCCTTCCCAGGGCTAATGTTTTTATACCCAGTGATTGAATAAATCAATCCCTTTATTATCACATCTCTTTTACGATCCTTTTTCTTCAGAAGAATTTAACCAAAGGTACTAAAGCACCCTTTTTAATTCTAAGAAAACTGATTATGCGTGTTAATTTTGTTTTTAATCCCAGACATATCAAAATAAACGCCATAGACATGTGTAGCACAAATCAATATCTCTTAAGCACCAAGTTGGTAAAAACAAGGATTTAGTAAGAATCCAAGATGTAAAAGACTAACGTACAAACTAAGCCCTTATTTATGTAATATGCCGTTATACAAGCTCAATATAAACCTGAAAGAAACTATTTGAGAAGAGCAGAAATGGTTTACTTGCACTGCATCAAGAATGACCCCATAAGACCTCCCTTACTGAGATAGCCCAGATATTTAATGTGAACATATGTTTTTGAAGGATTTCTTGTCTTATGTCCAGTCATTCTTGTTAATTCATGGGACAGCATACTGCAGATGTGCTCTTTTTTATGTTACATAAAGCAAAAATTACATTTAACAAGTGTAAGGTTGGTCATAAAAAATAAATAAAAATAGACTCTTAAAAGCTGGGAAATCACAAAGTGAAGCTATCATTCATTCTTATTGAGAAGGGTGAGGACAATGTGAAATAAAACTTGCACATCTATGAACAGACATTCCTAAAATGTCAGCACTTGGCTGTTATTTCACCTTCTCTATAGGTGGCTTTCATCAGCTCAATATTTCTTCCTTTAGTATAAGCTCCAGTGCACATTTTCAGCAGATGCCCCTTTTAGCCACTGACTTTAATAGTAATTAAATTAAATATTTTGAACCTATCTGCAAGTCTGTGTACTTGAAAGAACAGAAAACAAAGTCAATGTTAGTTTTAGTGTGTTCTAATTCTGGGTAAGAACTTAAACTACGTATGTGTTTTAACAGTAGCATGCTTCATTAATGTAATTGTCTAATATGCAAATAACTTTCACAGTGATCAGTTTTCTAATACTAATCCAAATCTAAGTACCAATTTGTGCACTAGTCATACCATTAGTATTGTATTTAATTCTGCATGGTTTTACTCCTGCCTGAGTGGAGAAAAGCAATCCCTCTTCAAGAAAAGGAATATTCTCTTCTATTTTTTACTGATGCGTAAGTTCTTCATCTTCATCAAGTTCTGCACTACATGATTTGCAGCCATGTACTATTCTCCCCTGAACCTCTTGAGTTGTCATAACCTGGTAGATTAGAGACTTACTAGAAGGTATTTCTAATTAGAAGCTACTCTAAGAGATTTGGTACAGTATAAATTCAAGCCAAGACGTGGAAACAAAAGAGTTTATCAGGCAGTGAAGTAAGATTTCCTGTCACAACACATAGAGAATAGACAGAAAAGTTGTTCCTTTGGACAACTCATCACCATTTGACACTATCAAAAACGGCTGTCTTGCCTTAAGAAGATGGATGGAGTCCACACTAAGTCAAGAGGGAGATTTTAATACACATTTTTTTTCCAAAGTGGGCACTTCTGGAGTAACACAATTCCAGCATCAGCCCTCTTACTTAGAAAGTTCTACAAGGACTAAGTCTAAATTCAGTTCCTTGTAACACCTGGGTACAGCCATGAAGGGGAAAAATCAGATTAGATAATACCAAAAGCCAGCAACATGCAAGTGACTTGTGCAGACCAAGAGACACTGATTTGGAGCACAAGTGACTGACTCATTCTGATGTGTTGTTTATGTCATTGACAATATTACCGGATTCAGACAAGAATCACTACATCCATGAAGGCACATCTGCACATTAGGTAAACCACTCCTCAATTTTCATCAGTCTTTCTTACTATTCATTGTTCTACACATCTAAGTGAAATTCAAAAAGCGGGATAATTTTGTGGTCTTCCAGGACATTGTTAGTTTAGAGATTGCCAAGTCAATTCACCTATATTAAAAGTACAGACTTCTCAAATACACTTCTCTGTGATATGTTTGCATTCATATAACTGTTTGTAATGGCAAAAAAACTTCACAATTAATGATTATATGAAAAGGCAAGTTTAGTATGAAATTGGTTTTCCTATTTTATAGGAAAAACATGTCACAGAGTGATATTTACAACTCAGTTCCCTGGGAGCTTTTAAGTAATACTGTAACAAAACAGAGTATTTTATTATAACTGATTCTGAAGTTTAATTACACACACACACAAAGGAGTTACAAATAAATAAAGACTACAGCTACTGGCATTTTAAAAGTAGTTTTAGTAGAGAAGCTTGAATCATGAAATGTCAGACATTTATTTTGAAGGGTTCTGAATCTGGTTTTGGACAACTGGATTTATTAAGACAACGATAATTATTTATTTTGTATATAATGCTTTGCCAAGGAAATATCTATTCACCAAAAGTAAGGGTAAACAAATAACTTAACGTGAGCTGCATTACTGCCAAATTAGTGGTTCAGGAAGTCTCTTCATTAACCATGAGGACAACTGGTAATAATGGTTATAATTTTAATAATCTGAACTGAATTCTTCCATTAATGGCAACTGAAACGTGGTGATTCTAATGAAATATTTTTTTGCAGAGCTAGATATTTTCTGTAAAATGCTAAGTCAAAGTTCTTAGCTCCCACTCAAGTCACCAAAGGAATTAAAATTCTTAAGACTATATTTGTATTCCAAATCTCCCCAACTATACTAAGATTATAGTTCAATCCCACTTCTAAAGATGTTATATGAAAAAAACCCCAAACCACAAAACAAAACAAAAAAGAAGAGGAGGGGGAGGGAAATTAAAACCACACTAATTAGATCCTCAATAGTCTTAAAATAGACCATAAAGAACTATCTTGAATATAAGGGAACTATGAACAGAATAATGTGCTACTGTCATAATCACAGATTTGGGCATCAAGGACTCTCTGAGAATCTCAATTTTTCATTTTTTTTAGCTTGCAATCTTGAATCAAAACCCTCTGAATTTTTAGGTTCATAGACCAACTTCAGCATTCACATGATACAATCTTGTTCACTGAAGTATTAAGACCTACCCTACCAGAAGTTCATAACGCTTTACTTCTCGGGTTTCTTCAATACTTCATTACTTTTAGTTCCTGACCTAAACCTGCCTGAATCTGCCAATAAGCCAGTTCATAAAAAAAAAAAAAAAGTCTGTTCTTATGTTAACATTATCCTTTAATTAAAAAAGTCTTCTAACTTAGTGTTTACTCATCTGTGTACGTGTATGCACTCCGCTAACAGTTGGGATTTCACTGCATGCAGAGCTTACACCAGCAAGCTTAAAAGGGTATCTGTCTGGATTTTACTTTTTTTTTTTTTAGTACTGCATTATGATGCTCCTTGACTAACTTGAAAGCAAAGAGGCCTTACATGTGCAGAGAAGGCCTTAACACAAAAGGGTTATACTATATCAATCTAATACCTTTATGTATTGTTCTTTTAAATATAGGTCTTTACTATGGAAAGAAAGTAAATAGAGAAACTAGAAAGCCTAGGACACTGCAAAGTTAAAGATTAGAAGTTAAGCTGTTGAAAAAAGGATGCGATTTTTTGGACAGTTTTTGTTCTTTGAATTTTTTCAAGCATTTTAAAAAATCATGAGATATTAATTCAAGCATACATCACATCCTTGCGAGACAATCTAATTTGGCAAAAATGTAATATGCCAGCTTTAAAGATAACTTCCAAAAGCTCACAATGTACCACAGAGCACACACCACATTATCTTAAATTTTCAAATTAGCAAGCCTGGAACCTTTTAGGATTCCTTTACAAACAGATCAGCCAAAGGGGGGGGAAAAAAAAAAGGTAAAGGATCACAAATTGGACTTTTTATTTCTTTCAAATCCCTGTCCCTTTTTGGATGACCAGGCAAAACTCTTAGCAGAGACAAATCACTACTTCTTTGAGGGTTGATGTTTTCTACTCCCTCCATTTGTTTCCCCAAAGATGTTCAAAGTTTTCCTCCACTGACTGATCAATAACTAACACAGTGGTATTTGCCTAAGCTGGCAGACAATTTAAAGCAGTATGGCTTGCTGCTTCTTCCATTCCCAGTTTGGTTAGTATGACATCTCTAAATTCAAATAATGACACTTTGCTATCAAGCTAAACTTCAGCTCTGATTATTTAACCAGTGCTGTGAGAAAAGGACTAGGAGTTAAATCCTTGTTAGGAGAGAAATGCAGGGAACAGATAGAAGAAGTCCTGAAGACAGCAAAACTGTGGAAAGAAGTATGAAGGAAGAAAGAGTGGAAATGATCATGAACAACACAGCTATTCTTTTCAAATAACTAATGAATAAGACAATTCAATGAAGAAACAGTAAGCCACTAAAAGTTTAGTTATCACATAAGATTGTATTCTGCCATTGATTACTATGGAAACTTCCCCTGGATTTTTCAACATGCAAGAAGGAAGGCACAGATGTCTCTAACATATAGCTCTTAATTAAAAGCAGAATCGAGGCCTCTGTAGTTTGACATGTCTGTCAGAAATTCCCTTGGATAGCATGGCAGAACTTAAGCTGTTTTGCAACCTCCTCATTTGCAGCTGACACAGAAACCTGCTCACTGCTACAACCCAAGAACAGCAACTTGACACCCTCACGATACCTACACACAGCTGATGACTACCCGTTTTTAAATCGAACACTAATATTAACTTTCACCATGCTAAGATATTAGAGACAATTTTATAAAATTGAAAAGGTGAAAGATTTCAGAGTATAGGAATAAAAATACAAGTTAGTCTATTGCTTTATATTATGAGGATTGCACAAAGATAACAGAGCACAGACTTGACAAACCACTTTTCCACAGATTGCATTGTTTTCCTCTTTCTATCTGTGTCCTTACACTAAAATAGTGGTAAAAAGCATAATCACATGCTTCTTTTAATATTTTTTTTTCAAAAAACTACATTCCCTCAAAATAAAATACACACATTGAAAAAAAGAGAGCTCAAGGAATAAAAGATAACAGCAGAAAGGCAAAATGTATTCTTGAGATGGTAGTCAAGAAGGAAGACCTCCAGCAGAGATCTACATCAGCATCTTTATTTTCTAAGTAAGAGTGAGAGGAAGAGTCCTGAATTGAAACACCATTGGATGAGGATTAGAACAAACAGAAATTAATCAGGCAAGAAAGTGGTATTTGCTCAACAATTTTAAAGGACAGGTACATAGGTATTGCTTAAATCATGCTCAGTACCAAAAGAATATGAAGCACTAAAGAAGACATTACTTAAAAACAAGACTCTTCCATGGGAGGAGAGACCAGCAAAGATATGACTTCTACACTAGGCAAATTAGCTACAACTCTAATAAAGGTTATAACGATAGGTAAGTGAATTAAAATGTTATAATGAGGAAAAGAAATCAAAACAGCTTTTGTAGAGGTCTCACAAGATTATTGTTCTTTTGAGGAATGCATAAGGATCTGGATGAGTATTACTTGGTTGATTAGATTCTCAGAATGCTTTGGATATCTTCTCTGGACTAATAATTGGTTAAAGGTAAGAAGTAAAGGTAGGAATAGATGGATTGATTTTTTACTGTGAAGACAGAAAAGTAGTTAATTAAACAGGGAACTAAGGTGGAATTTGTGCAGTTAAACAATAAGAAAAAAAGAACACAAAGTGATAGTGAACAGCCGTGTCACAGAATTTACTGCTGATACAAAATTACACAGGGTAATCAAAATCAAAACTTTGAAGAACTTCCAGGAAGATTTTGTGACTGGGCAATAAAGCATCAGATAAAATCCAGTGTTGATAAATACAAATGTGGAAAATAGTCTTTTATGCATGAGGAGATGGCAAGCTTCAACTTCATAGAAAAATGACTGATAGTGGGCTATTGAGAGATGCATATATTTTCATGAGTGCCGTGAAGAATAGGGTGGGAAATAACTAACTGCTTCTCATGGAACACAAGTTGAGGAGCAACAACTGAAACTGCAAAAAAAATGAGCTAAGGACAGATGAAGAAGCTGTATTTTAGCTGTCAAATTCAGTGAGGTGTCTTGGCTGCCAAAGTTATGCAATAGTTAGAAATACATCAGAGAACTTCATGGACAAGTACAGAAAGCCTATTAAATACAGCGGGATCTACATCCAACTTCTTCAGAAAGTTTCTAACTTGCAGGTTGTTGAAGATGTGGAGAGAACACAAGTATTGCTTCTAAATTTCCCGTTCTTACATTTTTTTCCTAATCTATTAGCCAGATACCAGACTAGATAGGCCTTTGATCTGGTCTACTACAGTAATTTTTTCAGTATATTAGGTTATTATTACAAAAAGCACTATCTCTAATCATGGAGATTACAGAAGGGTTAACATAAAAAACCTACATATGAACTCTTCAGTTGTTCCCTGTATGAAATCAGACTTAACTCAGTTCTCCTAAACACTGTCCCAGAGTTTTCATCACTCTCTAAATATCATATTTTTGGCCACTAAAACTCATTCTATTAAACTTGACATTTTCTGAGCATTAATGCCTATTTGGCTTCCATTCAAAAGCTGCAAACAAATAATGGTTTGTGAGCATTGCTCTTTCCAAGATATGGAATGACTGTTTTTTACTTGCAAAAATAACACTAATTCTACCCATCTTGCTAATGTAAAGGCATTCAGCCTGTTTTTCTACAGCTTTTGTCAAGAATAGAACATAATAGCATTGTCATAAGGAGAATGGACATGGAATTCTTTTCTCAACACTCTGCCCAAGAGCTAGATCCCTTGTTCTATATACCGAAATTGGGAGCGCTCTACTAGTTACTAAAAAATCCCAACCCAAGGACTGATATTGAAAAACAGAAGCACCATTTCCTAGAGCAAGTAGAGTTTACAGGCTAGTCTTCAGCTTGCAGATCATCTGCAGCAGCCCTGTGGGAGAACAGTTTTTATAAATAAAATATTTGTGAACAGCGGTAGTCACAGCATTATTACAAAGTCCAAAAGAAGATATCAAAGGGCACTGTTGCGTTTGTTGAGCAACAAGTCCGCATTTCTTTTTCCCTGAACAGTTCTATAGTTCTACACCTTGTGCAGAAAAAAAAAAGAAAGGAATTTTTAAGGTGGTTTAAAATACAATGCAGGACACCTTCTTTTTAAAAACAAGTGCTATTACTTCTGTGTTTACATGGAATTAATTTTACCTAGTGAATTAGTCACGGTTGTTACTATTTTTATGTATTTTTCATTTGACTAAGGATACATTCCGAAATCATTGCTTATGCCCTAACTCTTTTTCAGCAGAAGAGTGCAAAGAAGCTAGAGCAGAGCTTGAGGAACCCTTTTAAAAAGAGGCAAAATTGCCCTTAAATTGGGTGAACTCCTGTGCTGTCCAGGCCTTCACACACTGGCTCTTGCTCAGGCTCCCTCATTTCTGGCAGAGTGACCTAAAGCAATTGTGGCAGGGCCATGGAGACTTGTGCTGGGTGAAGAAGTCTACAGGAAAACAAACAAGACTCTAGTCTGTATAATCTTTTAATGGAGTCTCTGTAAATAGTTGGGAAGTTGACAACGTGCATCTGTCTTCAAGCTTTCAACAATTATGTATCTACTGTCCTCTTGTGTGAGGAATGTGATGCACTGAGGAAGCATTGGTCTACGAGGCCATGGGAAACAGTCCACAGATGTTTTTAATTGGAATATTATTGTGAAGACTCCATGTCTTGAGGCTTGTTCAAGTAACTGGAGAACCACCTTAACTCCCCACTTACGTGGGATAACTCCAGTTGCTAGAATGTTTATTGCAGAAGTGGGAAGAACTTATGTAGGTACAGGCTTCATGTTTTCTCTGTTAAGCAAAATGCTGCAGACTTCAGGATTTGGTTATAAAATGGCAATGAAAAAAATCTTCAACACTATTATCTCTAGTATTGAACAGACTCAATTTGTAGAAACTTGTGTTTGAATGAAAATGCTGAATAATTATTGGATAATATGTTTATAGTACATTTATCGCTTACATTGAAAAAAATGCGATGGACTAGAAACCTGCATAAATGTATGAAAACAATTTCATCAAAATACATCACTCAGCATGAAGGATATGCCAGCTACGAGTTTGCCAGACACAGAGGCAGTAATACAATGCAATATGCATTCTTTGCAAACAGAGCATTACACTGAGTTGATGAATGTGAAAAGCATGGATGATCCAAGAGCATGCACTGGGATTAAATATTACTACCAGACCTGAGCATCATTCAGTATAACCAGGCAGGATTTTTAATCCTTTAAAGTTACTGCATTGCAGTCCAGACCATCAGAGATGCCGTCACTGTGACAAATACAAATATCTGTGTTGATTTTTTTTGCTGCTTCCTCCCACACAATGTCATTAACTTCAATCAAAGACTGTAAAATACAGTTAAGCCACGATTTTGCATGGCCCCCAAGCATAAGTCTTATGTGTGGCAATCCTTAGGATTCTTAAGAGTAACACTCCACACAAATAGAAATTAATGCAAAGCAATAAACTTGCCTGCAGAGTTGGGCCAGACTTTTCAAGAATTTTTGGATTTCATGAATTTATCAGTACTAGTATTTAAAAAAATTCAAATTCCCTTCTGCTGCAGTAATGTAAAAATGTTCAGTGTGGTTCCTAGCAGTTATCGTCCACACGCGAGCATGAGAGCATTGGTTGCAGAAGATCTCTCAAATGATGTAATATTCATTTTATTTATTTGCAGGAAGTGCCTACCACAAGCTCACAAAAAAGATTTTCTCCCTAGTTTTGTGATTGATGTGTATGCTGGTAAGGCTATCCTTGCAGCTTCAGTGATGCGCTTTCAGAAAACGTAGTCACTGCTATGTCCATCCTCTAGTAATCTCAATATCTTTAGAACAAACCTTTTCAAGCAAGTTTCCAAGGCAGATCTTGTTTCCTGCATATATTTCTGTGTTGAAACAGGAACTTTGCAGAACATCCCTCGATTATATTATCTAAGCTGAGGGTCAAAGCTGCCTTGTATTCCTTTGGGTAGGATGTGGGAGTTGGAGAAGACTTTAGCTGAGCATCAATCCCTAAACAGTTTTTTTTCTAAACAGACTTGTGCCTGTTGTTCCCCTTTTACTTACTCTATCTTTAGTGTAGTATACTATACATAATTTAAATAACCAAGGAATCTCTCTGGGCTCAAAACCACCTGCTGGCTTATATTAGCTAATTAATGGTGATTTATCCAAGTTACTAATTTGAGTGGAGATGATTGCCTTTAGGAATTTCGGGAACGTTGTAAGAATTTTGATTATAATTATGCTTATTTGATGGGCAGTCTACTTAAAAAAAAATAAAATTGCCTGCCAGCTGATTTTTAACAGTGCCAAATAAATGACTTTGTGATGTTTTCTACCTGAGATCATGTATTCAGGTAGTTTGTTTACTCTGCTACTCAATTTCATTTTTGTTTGGCTCCCTATCATTTTCTCTTTTATATTAGGGTTTATTTGCCTAGCTTTGAAACAATGACTGCTTGAAAAATAGTCCTGATCTTGAACCTGCAGAGCTTAATCATTTTCACAAAAACTAATATAGCAGATTCATTTTAGCCAAACTTCTCTGTCATGCTGACCTGATTCCCAGGGCCTGAAAGTGTGAATTTAATGGTAGTACAATGTCTGAGGTAAGAATATAATAGAAACCTCTCAGCAGTATATCTATTGGATCAGTGTAATTTCTTTTTTCTCTACTGGTCTCAGTGTCTCTTAAGGCAATCTAGTCTGCAGACAGCAAAGCAGCTAGCCTTCTCTTTTACTGTGATCCCAATGCTACTTATACTAAACAAAGAACCAACTCCCTAGATAAGGTATACAGTAGACATCTGTTAAACACATAATCCTAGAGGAAAAATTGCTCTATTAAAAAAAAACAAATTCTTTTGCTGTAAATTTAAGAGGATACTACTATGAGGTCTATCCTGAAAGCCAGGAAATAAAGTTACTACAGTTTGACTGTGTTACTATTGCTTTTTAACTTTGAGGGTGAGGACACCTTTATCTTAATAATTTTCAGGTAATAAAAATGAGAATGATATACTACATTCTCTAGAACGTGATCAGAACCTGGTGGTAGATATGTTTTAGGTACATATTTGTAGAAGAAAATTTAACAGAACTAAAATCATTCACGGAACTGCAGCAACTGTTTTCCAGTGCAACTCATGCATGAGAAGTTTTACTCCTGCTGCATCTACTAACATGCAAATATGTACAACTCATGTTGTACAAATTCATTCCACAGAAAATTGTGTGTTAAATGAAACTTAGGATATGGCCCAGCAAAAGTGTGCTCTCACATATTCTTCTTTATACAAAGTTTTATGACAAAGTCTTGTCTACCACTGACAGGATGGGGGAAATTGTAGACAAGTTCCCTCAAAGTCTCCGTTAATTTTATATATTACATAAAAAGCTAAGATATGTAGAAAGTGCCTTTAAAACTGGTGTACTATACTTAGGCATTTAATGCCACATCTTTGAAATCCAAGTAGTGAAAGATAATAAGAAAAACAGTCCTGGAATAATGGATCAGAATCAACTGTACCCGAACCATTTTGGACAGACACTTTTCTAACATAATTTTTCAAAACCTCCAAAAATACACAGATTTCATTCTCTTCCTAGTCTTCTTAGAAGTAGAGTGTATATTTACACTGGGAGTTATGGGTATTCAACATCTCAAACTGCTTTAAATATTTAGGTATGGCTTTCACTGCCTAATTATAAATAGCCAATTTTAAAGAGATCTGACCCCAGGTTTCAGTAAGCTCTTTTCTTGAATAATGAAAGATTAAAAGAAGAATTAATGAATAACTGTGCTTTTCTGTGATTATTTAAGAAACAAGAAAAAATGTATTGGAGAGGAAAAGTGAGTTTTCAACATTTACAAAGCAAATCGTTGACGAAGAGGAAAATAAATTGCTATATCATACTGTACAACCTTTAGTGCCCTATGCTCTCCAGATATTACTATGTGATTTTCTGATAGTCCAAGTCCTTCCTATGGTGTCAAATGTTGCTTAGTATGAAAAACGGACACAATCACCTGCCCAGGTTAGCTGCTCTTTATTGTTAGGCTTTTTGTCTCTGAATAGTGTTCAGTGAAATAAAACCAGAAATTCAGAGTAATTTTTTTCACCGTCCATTCATTAAAATTTACCTTACTGTGAAACAACAGGGGACACAAGAGGCAGAGGTGTTCCAGTTCACTTCTGCAGTTGAACTTGTTTGGCTACATCAGCTTTTGTGGTCTTTTACAGCAAAATAACTAATGCTACTGTTAGGTTTTTTTTCACTAAAAACAACACACTTTTTTGGCCAAGAAGACGAAGCTGACTCTCCCCCCGGTTTCTCTACAATCTTTGATCTCCTAATTCACCTTTCTCCTTCCCCTTGATGTTCTGGTTTCTCTGGTCTTTGTCCATCACTATCATGTATGTCTGTATGACCTCCTACTCATAATAACTTTAGGACAAGCAGAACCTCATCCTTCATTTCTGGCAGACATGCCTTTATTTGGAAATATAAAGCCAGGCAATCTTACAGGCTCATTTTAGACCAGTCCGTCAATAACTTTCTGTAGGATATTTTGATTACAACTGCCCAAATTCAACGAGCAGATCAGTGAATCATGCCTATGAATACCAGATTTACAAGATTTTATAATAATGAAAAATATGTAAAAGAAAATACAGGGGACTATGTCATGTTATGTCATATTTAAAGTATCGTCTGATTTAGCTCACTCAATTAATGGTCATGAAAATGTGAGTTTTAACAGGTTGATAACTTCATGTTCAGTTTTAAGTTTTTAGTAACTTGTTTGATGTGTTTACTTCCACATGTGCAATTAAAAAACTAGTCTTTCAGTAACTAATTGAGGAAGAACGTAAGTAGCTAAACTTGAAAAAACATGAGATATATGAAGTGTTTGCCATCAACAAATACTAAAGCAAGAAATGAAAGTACAAGTCATATACAATATCCTCAAAACCTGCTGTACTACACATTCTGAAAAGCAATTGATTGCTATATATATGGCACATATCTAGAAAATGCATACGTATTTACAGAGTCTATTATTTTTATCCTCCTCTCCATTCCTCCCCCACAAAAATCAGTATGCTGACTAAACAAATAAAATATTGTTTAGCTGAAGAGCCACTGTTGAATGCAATGAAACAATCTTCATATCTCTAATTCCTTCACAACTGGTAAAAACAAACAAGTTCAAATTCAAATCTCTGAGTGAGGGATGAGCCAAACTTCCCATCTGTAAAATGTATGTTATTTAGGCTCTATTCACATCCAAAACACCTAGGACTGCTTGGTATTTTGGCTACTCTATATTCTTCAGAAATTAACTATGCGCCTTTGGACTTATTAATCATTATTTTAACAAAAGACTTTCTTGTGAAAAAAATAAATACAGTTTAACTCATAGATACTGTCTTGTGCAATGTAGTTATTAAAACGAGCATATCCCTGTAGCCCAGAGGGCTGACAGCTTCCTCCAAAGCTGTACTGCTGCTCTAAGCTAACCTCCGGGGGCTCCTCGAGAGTGATGCAGCCTTCATCCCCTCCCACAGAGGCTGAATATATCATACCTACAACCTCTGCTGTCCTGAGAAATGCTACCGCTCAGGTGGCTACTGAACTTCACTTCTGGGAGAGAGGCAGTTTGGTTGAGCAGGGAAAAAAAAAAACCCTATTAAAAAAATCACCTAACATTTTCAAAAAATTTCAGACAATCCTATAAAAGAATAAGAGCACGGATTCAGTGCAACTGAGGGCTTTTTTTCCTCCTGCTCAGATACAGGTAATATTTGTTTCCATTATATCACTCATCCGTGACTTTTTATCTCACATGATGAAAATATAACAAAGAAATAAAACTGCCAAACTCTGAGCCTTATGACTGAGACAGGGAATGCACGCAGACAGCACTAAAGAACAAAAAGCACTGAACAAATTCAGTTCAAAAAGACTGATCATATCCTGAGGTACAGCTAGGGCTTTTTTGTTGTTGTCTGTTAAAAGTGGCAAAAAAATCTTTAGAGATTTTTTTCTCCAAAGATGATATTTCTCTAGTTTACTAGATACACTGTTTTACTTTACATGAACACCCTCTTTGACATTAAGTTCAGCCTTCGGGCTAGCATCGCTTGTCTTTGTTTCCAAAAATCCTCATATTTGATTGTCATATTTATTAAGTCAGACTCTGAACCAACTTCCATCATTCTGTAGCCCTCTTCCCTTTCTCTTCTTCCTTCAAATGTAAGCAATCAAATAATTTAAACACTCATAGGAAATTGGTAAAAAAGATACAAATTAACCATAAAGTATTGTAGTCAATTAATTTTTCAAATAGTTGCCTGAATTTCAAATCCATAAATATTTGTAATTTCTGGAGGCCAAAAGACATGGCCAAATGCTCAGATATTTAATCTTTTACAGCTTAGACTGCTCCACCTTGATATTCTATTTGCTTAGTTTACCTTACAAAGCCTTAATTTTTTGTTATAGATCCCTTAATATTGAGTAGAGGGATAAATAAAATACAGACTCAGTAGGATTTCTGTCAAATTCATCTTACTTGTTGGTTACCTCTGCCCAAAGTTGAACTAACTTGGAAACATTTTAAAATTGAAAAATTAAGTTTAATCAAAATCACACTATAACAGAAGACTTGGCAGCAAGAGAAACAGTCTTGTGAGTGCATGTAAAACATTAAACAAGAAAATATATCTTTCGGTTGATACCAGCCAGTGGAAACAAGCATTTCAGTTACAGTGTGTGGTCATCTTCGGAGGCTAATTACCAGAGGTTCCAGGACTCTGAAATGTACCAGTATCTTCTACCTTGAAGTAGCTTTCAAACAGTAATTATACTGCATTATTTGAAAAACATATCAAGGCAAGATTGACTTGCCCTTGGAGAAGCAGAGAAGTTTCATAAAACAGAAAGAACAAAAAGTAGCAAATAATCTCCTCCTCAAATTGTTACTCGCAAGCTACTCTTGATCCTAACGCTACTACATGTAAGCTGCTCTTGATGCCTTTTAAACAGGATCCATGCGCCACTCTCCAGAGTGATTTGCACTGGAGCCCCTCCCTGATATATCCCAACTATAAATGGACCCCATATTCAAGTTTTCATAAATAAGTTGTACACAAGGATCAAGAGTCCCAGTACTCTTCACAATACTAGTAATGAGCACAAAGGTGTCTTAGGAAATGTTCAGTAATTGCACATATCTTTCTCAAACGGTGGGATTTTTTTAGCATTTGCAGAAAAACCCATGTTCACCAACAGTATGCACACATACTTGCAACTACCTATAGCTCCTATTTCGTTTACAGTCAAACCATTCATGTGAAAACACCCTGAGAAATATACTAAATTGTTGATAGACACTCATCTCCCACCTTTTTGAGGCAAAGATGCCAACATTAGCCCTTAGGCTCAATGCAGAAAGGACATAAGTTTTGGGGGCATGCAGTCCAGGGAATAGCAAAAAGGGGATGTTGTGAATTTGTAATATATGAGGCTAAAACTCCCACAAAAACAAGAAAAAACTTGTACTGTATAGTCAGCACGTTCATGAAAGCATGAACGTTAACAGCAATCTAATATGAGGTCACGTACATGGCTTAGGTCCCAGGAGATGATGCTTTGGAAGAAATAACTACGACCAAAGCTGAAAATGCAAAAGACTGCATTTACTTCTTGGAGTCCTGGCAGCCTATAATGGAAAGAGATGAAGTGGTCCTGGGCTGGAAAGTGGACTAGGGATACATGGTAATGCCTGTTCAAGCAGGATGAAAAGGCTGGTTTGTTACTCTAGTCAGAGAGAAGAGACTCAGGCGGTGGCAGGAGGGCAGAGTACAAACTGCAGCTGTCAACTTTGCTCCAAAGAGGCAAAAGTAGATTTCACTCTCAGTCTTCATAGCCTTCCCTCACATTAAACCTGAAGACAAAGCTAATTCCAGGCTTTTCAACAATAGGCAAAACTGAATATTGTTGTCCCAAGAAACTATGAGATCACAAAATCCAGTATTTTGGTAGCCTTTAAATGATTTCTTCCCGGAAAATAATTTCTTTTTCTTTTTCTCTCTGCTGGGCCACAAGGTACTGTCACTGTTGTTTCTCAGCCTTATCTCCAGAATTGCAGCATGCTGAGAATGCTGCTGTCTGTATTCTCTGAACATATATATAAATCACCCACATCATAAAGGCAACTCGTAAAATACTGAAACATGGCTACAACGGACATTACACAGTCCCTTCCTTAAACTGTTACAAAGTTTTTTGCAGTGGCTAATCAGAAGCATCCTTCCAGTAACTGCCTTTTTCCAGCTCACTACTTTTAGTTCAACCTATCATGGACAAAGAGAAAAGATGGCCATTTATTTTCTCGCCCTCTTCAAATTCTGCCTATCTCAAATCTGCTATTGTGTCTTCCATGGGCCTCTTCTGTAGACAAAGAAGCTCAAAATCTTCCATTAAATTAATATTTTCTTTTGGTCAAGATTTTTAGCTCCTTTTGAATCTTTCTGAACTTTCTCCAGCTTGTCTGCATATTTCATAAAGCATGATATCCAGAACTGCTATGATACTAAGTTGAGATCTTATCGGTGTTGAGTAGAGCAGAAGGATTGCTTCAGGAGCCATCATTTTTAAATACCCTAGTAAGACGTTTGCAGCTTTTACAACAGCTTAACACTGTTGATTCAGGCTCCGCTTGTGATTTACTGAAAGTCTAGATTTTTCCTCCCTCTTTACAGAACTGGTACTTGCTCCCATTTTCAAAACTATGCAGATGATTATTCTTGATTATATATATTCACGCATATACACACACTAGTGCCAAGAACATTACAACATGTGTTTCTCAATTTGTCGAGATCCCTTTGAATTGCAATACCATGAATGGGAATGCTTATGTTCCTTGCCTAGTTTATGTTGTCTGCAAATTTAAGAATCACACTCTTTAGTCCAGTCTCCAGACAAAGAATGAAAATACAAGATAGTATAGACTCAGATCCCTGTAGAAGCACATGCTAAACAGCCTTCCACTTCTAACAACAGCTACTGATGGCTTTTAATAGTCAGGTTTTTTCATACTCACTATTCACCCACTTGATAGTAGGTTCATGTAGACCATGCTTCCTTACTTGCTTATAAATGTTGCATATAACATTATGTCAAAAGCTTCAGACAGACTGTATCATACATATTCTCCTTATTTTAACTTCTTTACCCTAGAAGTCCTTTTGTCCTCTTAATAATTTTGGCTTGACACAATTAATTTTGGCAAATCCATTTTGCCTGTCGCACATTTCCTTGTTCTCTCCTAGGTATCTATTACAACATCTGGTTGTATGTTTTAGTATTTTTCCCAGACAAGATCTTAAGTTGATCTATCTGAAATTC
>NW_009721993.1:0-2855 GCF_000703405.1 Apaloderma vittatum | reverse complement strand
TTCCCTTTCTAAAAACAGGCATCAAGTTTGTCTTTTTCCACTACTCTGGAACCTGACTTGACCTCCATGAGTTTTCAAAAATGGCTAATGACCTCAAGACTGTTCCAGCCAGTTTTTTTAGTGTTGTCGGATGAAGTTTCTGAGGCCCATCTGACTTGAAGATCTAACTCCTCTAAGTACTCTCTAGCCTACTTTCTCCTCTTCTAGCCTTGGATCTTGCTTTTTCCTGGCAGATATAAACTCTGTTTGCCACATGATCTCAGCTGACCTTTTCAGTAAAGATTAAAGCAAAAAAAGCATTAAAGCACATTGGCCTCCCCTAGGTCATCTATTAAGAGTTTCTCCCCTCTGTTGTATAGCAGACTAATACTCCCCTTGATCTTCCCCTGGCTAATAATGTACTAATAGTTTGTTATCCTTGAAGTCCTTTGCTAACTGAACCTCTACCACAGTTACTCTTATTTTATACTTTATCAGAACACAAATCTTTTCTCCTCTGCCACATGCTCTACTTTCTCCATCGCGCTTAATTCTGTATGATTAAAAAAAATCAAACACTGGTATATTGGTACATAAAAGGGGATGTTCTTTTTGTCTGCACCAACATGTGCACTCCTGGCTGAAAAATGTCATGCTGTTATGAATTTTTTAGTATTAGCAGGAATAGAGGCGCTATATAAATAATGCTTTAACTGTTTATTGATTGGTGCTTTAACAACATCTGACTCTGCTAAAATCACAACTAGATGACTGGAAACTCATTGTTTTATTTAAACTCAATGGTGCACCATTGCCAATATTGGGGACTTGAGTTTAGGGATAAAAAATGGTGCTGACAAACAAATTCACTGGAAAGAAAACAATATCAAAATTAAACATATCTCAGCACTGGACTTTTGGCATGTTTCTCAGTACAGCTACTGAGAGGTGGGTATAACAGAAACAGTTCCCTCAGGGCCTGGCAACAGTGAGGGCACCATCTGGGTTCTGTGGTCTCAGAAAGCACAAGGAGAAGGGGAGGGAAAACTCAGGAAGGGGGATGAGAGGGAGATGTTATAAGGGAGATGATTCCCACAGCAAGTGAGAATAAGAGAGAGGGAGAAGACAAATATTTTGCTACCTCAGGGCCTGAAAAAGCTCTGGTACCTCTGTACTTCAAATGTGAAATTTATTACTTAAATCCCCAAATTTTTTTTTCTTCTCCAAAATACGTTTGAATGCAAACAATAAGAGGAATGAAGCAATAAGAAAAACTTAGCCTTTTAAAACCTGTTTAAATATTTCAACTGAACTATTTCTAGAATGAGAGTCCACTCCTGACCCTTATTCCAGTGAAACAATTCGTATGGGCAGGGATTACTCACATGAGTAAGAATCACAAATGTATTTTCTAATACACTTAATGCAAAAAACCCTCAGCTATTTTTTTGCGTGTTTCATAGATGCGATATGAAACAATGGAGAAAAGGCTTTAAAAGTAATCTTATTTCTGTTTATCTCAAGTTGGAAGGAAAACAAATTAATAATTTGCAAACCAACAAGAATTCAACCTTGAAATGCCTCTGGTCATCAATTGTTGCAAGAAAGGAAAAAACAAAACGTAAAAGAAAACTGCGGATTACATTTTAAAATCAAGAAATGAACAGCTTCTATACAGAAGAAATGTTTGCTTTATACTCCGCACAGATGCTGTACCAGCAAAATTCTCAGTATATTAATATAAACTGTCTGAAAAAATTCGACTCGATTTCATAAGACCAGCAAAAAACAAAACAAAGGGAAGCATGACGTTTATGGGCTTTTTTCTCTAGTGCAACCATGCAAGCTGAGCTGTGAAACTGTGATGGAAATATTAGAGCTGTTGTGCCTGAAAAAACCCAGTGATCATTTCATTCTTCCTGTCTTTTAATGCTCCAGGGTTTTGGAGACGAATAGGAGCAATAAGTTCACTTTGCAGAATTAATGCTGTAATTCTTTATCATAAGAGCAGAGCATTACCTCAATCTGATTTTTCTACAAAATGGTTCAAAGTCTATTTTTAATGATGGCCCTAATTTGTTAACACCTTTTAAATTATTAATCCCCTTTATATTCAAGTAGTTATTGCATGTCATAACAATGTATCTATGCAGGGAAATTTAATAGTATTTTCCGCATGTCAAGAAAAGGCTTGTTCTGCAAAATGCTATTAAAACTGATAATGAGCTAAATATTTGCCATAGCAAACACTGAAATTACTATATCAATCAACTTTGGGTTCTCTTATTCAATAAACAAAATTTAACCTATTAACTTTGCCTAATTTTAGGCAGGAAAATGCTTGTTTTCAGGCATATCTTGCCCTTGACTTCCTATCTTTATCATCTGATAACTACATTTTCCTGGCCAATTAAGCCATTGTTTTGAATCCGATGTAGTAATATAAGCCTTTTATTCTGTCTTGAACACAACTGTATTACTAGATCCTGAATGTGATTTTCTCTGAGCAAATTTAGACTACATTTTAAAGCACACATATATCACAGGAAAATGATAAGCTATGTTTCTGAAGACACCTTTCACATTAAAGAAAAAAAAAGATTTATAAGGAAGTCAAAGGGTGAAATAAAACCTTGCAGATCTCTTAACTCCACAGATTTCTGTATCTCCACAGATTTGTTTACGTGGCAGGATGCTTGTGTTAATATTTTAAGAAAACAACTCCAAAAATATAAAAACTGTGGGCAAGCATCACCACTGACAGGCACACGAAGGAAAGCATGCTCTTTCATGAGCATCGAAAGCATAAATCTGAACGCTGACTGAATACCTAACACCCAACTCGGTGAAAAAAAAAGGAAAAAAAAAAAGGAAGA
>NW_009721992.1:0-16728 GCF_000703405.1 Apaloderma vittatum | reverse complement strand
TAATAATAATAATAATAATACATCCTCTTCCTATAAATCAGCAAAAAATTATTTTCCTCATAGAAACTTACACATGGCTTAGGGGAATAACAGCAGATAATTACTTTCTTAACCATTCTTAAGCAGATTCTGCAAGAAATATGAGGGGTCACACACTGCAATACACGGAAAGTGATGCTTTCTAGAGCCTTCTGGTCTCACTGCACCAGTGGGAGCAGTGGTGTCAAAGCCTGAAGCCCCGGCATCCAAAAAATACGCTACCCAGGGAGCACCTGCACCGCTCCGTTACTGAGGACACCACAGAAGAGACTTGAATGAGGCTGGAAAAAGAAACTGTATTGCAAAGGTTTCTTCGTTCCTCCCTTGTGAAGACTCTAAGACTCTCTGCCCCAACTTGCCTGCTTCTTTGTTCCCAAAGGCACAGTAGCGAAAAGGAAGCGTTTGTTTTGTGTCTGTTTCTTTCTGAATAATGAGCAATCCTTCCTATTATCTGATTAGTGCTTGCTACTGAACTATTTATTTATTTATTTATTTGTTGAAAAAGGAAAATCATTATTTTAGTATTCCACAGTGTTGAATACTTCAGACAACACAGCTGCTTGACGGTATGGCTTGGGACAAATACTTTTGACTGTTGAAGCTGCAGGCATGTAAAGGGCAGTAGTGGTGGTTCTGATCAAGTATGTTCTCCAGATAAACCCCATCGCTTGTGCAGTTTCTTGGGATTATGTTTGCAGGAGCCAAAGTACTACAGGTCCCTGTTCTCTGAGGTAAGGCTCCTTTAGAAAAATACAATACGCTGTGTGAGGTGTTTTGTTAATAGCTTTGAAGCGTGCAGGTAGGATGTAGCTCTACTCCCACAAAGCAAAAATACATGAACGATTAATAAAAGGTCTTGAATTCAGGGGATTATTCTGCCTGTGACTTAAGCCTGAGGAGGATCATTATCACCAGCCAGCAGAGGATCTATAAATAACCCACGGAGCTCAGTTTAAAGCATTAGTTTAGCCTCTCAGTGGAAACTCAGTGCATTGTCTAAGTGTGGTTAGAGGCAAATATTATCTTAAAGCAACTTATTGTTTTACTTCACAGTGGCAAGGAAATAAGCATTTCTTATTATCAGGACAACTGACGTTATTTCAACCCATCACTAAGACTTGTGGCAGAACAGGAAGAAAGACTGAGGCAAAGTTGCAATTCTCCAGCAAGCGCTCTTTCTCAGAAACGGGGAGGAGTGGATATACTAATTCTGAAAAGCCTGATTAATAGTTCAGGAAATCAATTCAGTCTGCCTCTTCACGGGCAGGTAGAGCAGAAGCAGCAGTGCTGCAGCCTGTGCTCAGCCTTGTACTGGGCTGGTCTTGACCTTGCCCTGCTGTACTGACTTTGTGGCTTGCTCTGTGACCTGCCCCACCACCACGGGCTTGCCTGACCACCTGCTGGACAGTGGCTGGCCCTAGTCAGTGTGACCAGACCTGGCCTGCCTTGCTGACTGCACCCAAGTCAGCAAGACCGTTGACCCTGTTTGTTTTGTCATCACCCTGCAGGTTCTGGCTCACCTTCCCTTTCTGCTGCTCTCAGTTACCTCTCAGTATTCATTAGAGAGAGGCCAGAAATACGGGACTGGAAGAAGTATAGACCAGCCAATAGCGCTTTGACAATAGAACAAATTTTGTATTCATCCAGAGGAAAATAAGAGGATAAAATAAAGCCAGCGTGGACTTAAACAATACAGGTCAAGTCCAGCTCTTCTATTTTATAGGTGGAACATCCAGCCTGATGGATAGGCATTAACCTGCAAGAATGGTATAACTTCACTTTCATTAAGACTGTTGATATAATTTTATTATATCATAATATAGAATTGATATACTCTTATGATATCCAAATCTGAGTGTTATTCTCACATGAAAACCAAGAAACACTGGACAAAGTGATGTTGTTATTAGGTAAGTGTTGAGAGCCCATATTCAAAATAATTCACAGTTGACTCTTCGCTGTGTGAGACCTGGATATGACCTTATTTAATGTTTTAATTAACAGCCTAAATGATAGATATCAAGGATGCTTTTATGTAACACTCATTCCAGAAGAAAAACAGCAGTTGTTCTAGGAGATATCCACAGAAATATAGCATGTGAGGTACTGTGTTGTACTTGGAACTTGATATGGCCTAGATCTGACTATAATGCTTCCTTATTTAACTACCAATTTCAGTATCAGAAAGGATTAGGATAAACTGGAGAGGTAAGCATGTGGTTAAAAGGTTTAGAAAATAAGGCCTTTGAAGAAGAGTTGAAAAAAATGGATTTTTGTCTGCATGGGAAAGGGAAGATGTGGAGAAAGATAGTGACATCAAATGTGTAAAAAAAACCAACATGGTGACCAACTGTTAATCTCCATGACATCAAGAATAGAATAAGAATTAATCTACTTTATGACAAGGGAAAAATCCATCTTAAATATTACAAATAATTTTCTATCTACATTTTAGCACTAAAAGAGATTATTTACAGGATTGCTAGTCATGCCTAAGAACAGACTATACAAATATCTGTGAGAGTTTCTAGACTTGATCCCAGAGAATGGAATTGATGGCTGGGATTGTACCTAGTCCTACATTTCTACAGTTTCTGAGATCTCTACCATAGTGAAGTAGATCTTAATTTAAACGTGGTATCCTATGATCAACTCCTGCTGTGCTGTATTACTACCCTAACTTGGTTATAGAATAGTTTCCTGGGTAAGAAAGTTCAATGTATAAATTATAAGTTGCTTTGTACATTTGTAACGGATGTATATTAATACGCATTTTCCACAACCTAAGAAACTCTCATTACATTTGGCCAACCTATTGACCTCACTGTCTAAAAAGGCAGGAGAGAAAATACTTTTAAAAAGCAGCCAGCGCTAAGTGAACTGTACACATTCAGTATTTCTTAATCCAAAAGACCAGTCGTATTTACTGTTATTGCAATCACAGTACAAAAATGTATTCCCAGAAGCCTTCCCTGGAACAGAGCAGTGGCTGGTAATACAGCAGCAAGATGGCCATTCCGAATTCAGGGCAAAAGGAGCTGGGCAATGACCCAAATATATTTTCCTGACCTATGAATTAGTGAATGAGAAATGAAGATTTTTGGTTGTTTGAGATCAGCTCTCACACAGAATGTTTTATTTTCCTTATCCCTAGCCTGTCCTGATTTTAAATGTATATCGAAGCTATTTTTTCTTCTTGAAAATTAATGAAAACAATTTAATTTCTCATGCAGAAAAAAGATGTATGCACAGTTTATATTGACTGATATTTTTTGCTTTTTGCCAGTGCTTTACTTAGAAGCTCATAAAACTAAATGGTTTTGTTCTAATAAACAGGAAAGCCCTTGAGGCCCTGTCTGCACAGGTGAGGGCAAGCCTCTCGTAAAACCCAGCTACTTGCAAGCTGTAGTAAACCTTAGGTCTAACTACGTTCTGAAAGGCAGGAGGTGTTTGCAGGCACACGCAGTGTCAAGGGGTGTAACTGTTCACCCACATGCTCCAAAGAAACACATTCAGAAAGCAGAAAGGCATCAAGCCAGGCAGTTTGAGAAGCAACCTCTTCATGCCATTGTCTTGGCTTATTACCCACAATCGTCTTTTTTATCTCTACTTTCATCATCTGGGTTTTCAGAAGGAATCCGAAATGATCTTTTACACACAAAAGAAGAGAAAGCAAGCAAGAAAGAAAAAAAAAAAAACAAAAAAATGAGTTTAGATCCTGAAAAGAAAGTAAGAGGAAATCACTGTTCATTTCGGTAATTCCATATTTAACAGAGCATTTTATTTTCAAGTCAGTCATCAGCAAATGCAAGTGTAATCTCTTTTCAGTAAGCATGCCCTAGAATGAGAAGGTACACAGGAACTAGTTTTGTGCAGAAATCTCTTTTTAATAGGTTTAAAACAGATTCGCTGCTCCAGTTTTCTCCAGAAAAGACCCAGCACCTGAAATGAGAAAAAATCTTGTCCATCTTAAATGACAGTCTCACAATTAAGCAGAGCTATGTTTTGTTATCCTCATCAACTCTTATCGTATGTAGACTCTGGAGACAGAAGAACTTTCTTAATAAAAAATGGTGTTTTGAAGCTAAAATCATTGGAGTGGCTCCGCATGCTATGATGATCAGATGAAATCTGAATCGAGGCAATTTTCTTCTGCCCATCTAAATGCCACCCAGTTACATTATCTCTGCAGATCTGAACAGCAACAGAATAGTAACTAGTAGGCTAGACTGAGGTTTTTAACTGTCTAGAAAAGAAGGAAAGTATTTGAAAATGTTTTTAGTTTGCAAATATATTGTGTATTTTTATAATAGGATGAAGCCACATACTGGAACAAAAACCAATATGCATGGGAGTGGTCTGATGGAAATAATTGCCACTTAAAAACTATGAAAGTCCTTTGAAGGGCTTATAAAATAGTATGAAGCAAAAATTTTCATGAAATTTCAAAATTGGTCATTGGAAGCTTGCGTTTATTATCAGTTTTAAGTAGAAATGGCCAACGCCTTTCTGGAACTTTCACTATTACCAAGATAATTTGGTACGTTCCATCCCAGAACTTGCCGTAACACTGCTGAGCTTTTGTTTATCTGACAGATTCCCTGCTCAGATGCAAATGTTGAACCAGATGCCACCAGCATTTTCCTGACATTTTTGTCAGGTGGTAAGCTCATATACCCTCTCTAGGATACATGTTTCTTTTTCACGTTCTTCCTCACACACTGCCTATGTTTTCCTTGCATCCTTCTCCCAAGGAAGTATCCAAATCCGACAGGAGTCAGAACAAATCTTACGGTGAGCCTTCTGGCAACTAAAAACCCACTTCCAGCAGTGGATTCTAGGGGAGCTGGTGTCTCTAAGTGCTTAATATGCCTCTAATATGCCCGTGATAATACAGAAATCTTACATAGAGCTGGAAAAAAACTTCTGTTACTCTATTCTGTATGACTTACTAGTGGGTGAAGTTAAAGCATCGTTGACAGTAGCTTTTTTTCCTTCACTTCTGATAGCCTTTGACTGCTTTCTCTTCACATTTGTAAATTCTTCTCTTTTGTTTCAACTAAAAAAAGCATTAAGTCCCTTTGACAAAATTTAATTTCTTCTCTTCCCAATGAGGAGTTTATGAAACTGACAGTTCAGAGCTGTCAGACAGAACTGTTCTTTTAAAACCTCTGTGTAAGGTTACATATCTATGGCATATATGTAGAAACAGATATATCTAATTCTTTTCTAGAAGGACAAAGAGGAAAGCACAGATTGAAAAGGAAGTATTGTGAGTAACATACATTTTTGAGTTGAACTTCTTTTCTTCTTTTATCTTGCTAAAGATTAAAACATGACTGGTAATTCATTTAAGAAGCATTTGCAATGTGAGCTCAGGACCTAAATAACTGCCTCAGTTCTGTGTTTATCTCTGTCTCAACTTCAAGTTCTTAAAATATGGTTTGTTAGTGAAAGGTCCAAGGTACAATCGTGAGTGTTAGCAGCTATAAAGGACCTCCATTAGTCCAGTTATGACACCACATAAAATCCATGTTAAAACACAGTGATCTTGGCACTTCTGTGTTTCACAGAATTCTAGAATTCTCCCACCATCTCCATTTTGTTGCCAATATAAAGCTATATCCTCTGTCAGAGCAAGGACTTTCAATTCATTTTAGAGCTTCCCCTTCCTGGCTACAATACATCATCTGAATTTATGGACCAAATATAGGTGGCGAAATTGGAAATTTCTTGTTACATTTCCTAACGTGGGCATTTAGAATGACTATTTGGAAGAGCTGCTCCTTTTCTTCATTGATATATAAAGAAGCTAGCAACACAGAGTCTTAATTCATTACTTAAATTCGATACCACAAGTTCGGCAGTGTGATAGTCTCCTTCACTCCTATTACTGCTCACTGCAGGATGTTCACCTGAGCTCTGAAGTAATTTAATAATTACAATGTAAATGCCTTGGAGGTGGATGGATTTTAAAGGCTCTTTGCATTTATTACCACTATAGTTTTGTAGCTTATGCCCTGAAAAAAAAATGACACACGCACAAATGAGCTGTATGGTGCAGTGTTACCGCATGGAATCACTAGACCACTAGCAGGGGACCGGCCATGGAAAATTAAGTATTTGGAGAAAGAGCTACAGTTCTATTATATTTTTCTAACAAAGGAGGACAGAGAAGCAGGTAAAACACCACCAACTTTCAAGACAGGTCCATGTAAATTTAGGGAGAGGATTTTGTAGCACTAACCGGCAGCCAGGCACCCACACGAGATGCCCTGCCTTGCTCTTTTTCTAAGGGTGTGGACCTGCCACGAAGGCGGCAGCAGAGAATGACGTAATTCTGAGATACTTCTCCATCCCAGCCCTGCCTTTGCCTGTAAAAAGGTTTAAATGCTTTTTATTTCTTAATTTGAGGTTAATTCTGATAAGAGGTTTTATGGCTGTGAGCTAAGTAGGTTTGTGGCATTACGCTTTCTGGAAAATACTAGAGACAGCGATCACTGAGTTCAATCTCTGGTTTCCTGAGATGATTCCTTTCATTTTATCTAGAAGTACTTCTTGTGTCACAACACCACTGCATTTCTCAGCTACACAAATCTTAACACTTATTTGACTGTTTACATGATAATTTAGAAAAACAGCCTCCTCTCACGTGATCTTGTTCTAGCACAGCAAGCTAGAAATATAACATATAAAATAATTCACCAATACCACTATTGCCTTTTAGATTTAAGAATAGCTCTTTCTCTTCTCACGCAGTCTTGTAAGAAATTATTGCTATTCTGAGGTCATCTGTAAATCAGAGTGCAGCACTAAAAAAAATCAGGCTACGTAAAATTAGTCTTTTAACTGAAATCATGCAACTTGTAATTTTTTTCATATAGGGAAACTCAGAAGAATATATACATTTGCTTTTGATACCAAATTTGTGTTTGGAACAATGCCCTCCGCCAGTCAGTTTTAATAGGAATTGCCATGCTCCATTAAGCCAATGATCCATCAAGTCCAATATTCTCCACTCTGCTTGGCAAATGCAAGATGCTTCAAAGGAAGTCAAATTGCCCGTCATGCCCTTGGCCAATTTTTCAATTTGAATAGGCCATTGTGCAAAAGCCATCCCATTCTTCACGTCAAGTTCTTGTCCCATATGGTTACAAATGTTCAAGTAATCAAGTGGCGTGAATGACCCAGTGTACCATTTTAATAATATTTAAGGCCATGTTTATGCTCTGAGTGGGTCTGTTGATCAATTGGTTTTGTGTACAATGCTCCTCACATTCGTTCTCATTACATCTCCTATTTCTACTCCAATTCAGCCGCTAAGCAAATCGACAGCATTCATAAATCCCCACAGTTTTGTCTCAGCATTAAAAAATCAGTTCTGATTTTAAATAGACATTAGAGGATATTTCAGTTAAACAGCTACTTGGTGTAACAAAGCTGTATTACAGTTGTGCTCCTCTGCATTGTCTTCGAGTCATATTCTGTTGCTGCACAGGAGTGCCTTCTAATTTGTGAGGTGGGAACAGTTTCCAGATCAGATCTCAATACTTTACAGAACTGACCCATGCTTAACAAATGCCAGTGAATTGTTGGCTGAGGTGTGTTGTCGGATACTAGAAACCACAGGAAGATGTTTGCATTATTTATTTGGATATAATTTGCCTGTTTATTATTTTATCACTTTCTGGGTCTAACATTTTTGTTTCCTCGTTCTCTGCTGATTTCCTTCAGGATTTCATTTACGTTTGAGGGCCTGGGATATATTTTGCAATGACTTCACCTTTCTTTTTCTTTCACTGCATTGCACCTTGATTATAATTTAGGAATTGGGGTTTGTCAAACCATCCCAGACATGTGGTTTAGGTCCACCCTTCTACATCAGGATTATCTTATATTCTGGGCAATGCACAGGTATCGGAAGACAGAGCAACAGGGGAGGGGTAGAAAGTAGGGTCAGAAGCAGCACTGTACTGACTGGCACATTTTTTATATATATATTTATGGTCTAGAATTATATTGTGTGTTCTCTATTGTTATGTTCCATGGCCCTGCAACTGGGGAGAGGGTACTCTATGAGATCAAGGCTGTATATCTGTATAAGAAGCAGAAGGAAAAAGCTTTCAAGATAAGTACGTGAAAAGAGATGATAAATGGATACTATGAAATGCAGATTTTTTCTTATCTAGGCTAGTTTGGGTAGAGCTGCTCTTTTTCAGCGCTGCAGGGCAGAGAGTATCTGAGGGATCTGACAGCTCTAAGGGACCATGGGAGAAAACAAATATAAAAGTATAAGGGGTAGAAAAAGGTAGAGGAGACATGGAAGAGAAAATTTATACAAAATAGGAAGTGGCTGAGAGGGCAGAAAGGAACAATCTCCACTTTTTCTGAAGTCCAGTCAAACAATATGTCAAATGCAGCAAGGATTGATCCAGAATGCCCAGGTAACATTTCTCTCCTCCCTTAGTTTCAGAAAGAATTCGTGGCAGTGACAGATATTCTCTGCCAGGGCTTTTCTTCTTAACTGGCTCCAAAAGTCTCAGCGACAACGGCTAACAGCCGTTGCTCCATTGTGTGGGGATGGCAGCATAGTCAACAAGAAAAAAAATCTTTATGTGCCTTGGTACACAAAATTTCCTGCTTATTTTTCTTCATGGGATGAAGAATCAGGTGTAACATCTCAGTCTGTCATACGAATCTTTCAGTTCTTGCAAAAGCCAAAGACATCTTAGTGGATTTTAGCTTGATTTTATTTGTGGTTTCCACAAAACTTGATGCTGATTATTTAATTGGCTCGGTGTAAACAGACATTGGGGAATGTAATAGGGTTACAGGGAGATACTGTCAAGGAAAGTGGCTAGCAGTCCTTGTGTGATCTAATGCAGTCTGTCGTATTAACTGGGGGGGTGTCATGGGGAGAAAAGGACCAAAGTGCCAACACACTTCTGCTTTCTTCCGTCCATTCCATCTCAGTATCTATGGCATTGCTGTGGTGATAGCATGGCTGAAAAAAACCGTTGCCTCCTCCTCAAAATCTCTTTCATTTTCTCCTGTATGACTGAGACACTATTTCTGTCATATAGTCATGTGCAATCAATCCTTTTGTTTAATTTTAATAATTTCAGAATCCAGTTTTGGCCACAAATTTATTTTTTACAATTTTTTAAAATACTCCTTTTAACATACTGTTTTTACTCCCAGGATGTATATTTACACAGGTATTTTTAACAAGCCCTTGAACAACCTTTGGATCTCTTCAAATAAATTCCATGCCCACATCAAAGTCCACAAGGTGCAGATTCCTAATTTCCAAAATTCTCTGACTTGCCAGGCACATATTTTTGTCGACAGCTGTTTCATCTGATAAGGAAACCATTTGTATCACTTTTCCCCTATAGACTAATTTGGATGCTTACTATTCCAATTTTTCAGTGTTTACCTCTTGCTATTAAGATTAAATTTTATTTGAGCCCTCTGTTGTTGTCAGATCCCTGTTAGTTGAATCTAGAAGCCAACATGTTGGGGGGGATTCCTAGACAGAAAGACTTCATTGTTGCAGGCAGTTTCCCCACAGCAGCTGTGGTAATGTAATGAAAAATATTGAGGGAGATGTAAATATCTCCCTTACAGGCAAATAAAAGCTTTCTGCATGAAAGACATTTCCTTATGTCACTTTGTCATGGTTATTGCAAAGTAGTTGCCTTCTACTGCTCTTCTGCTGAATAAGCATCTCTGGTTTCATTTTCTGAGTTTTAATGGGAACTGTAGTTGCTGTTTACTCCTAAAAACCAGGATATGGATGTTTTAAAAATTAATGCAACCTGTGAGGGTCTCCTGTGATTTAATTTTTCTCCTTAATTTGTATGAGTACCAGTCCAGCTGGATTTTGCTGTGCACTGAAACCCTGGGAGAATTTCTTCCAGCTTTTCATGAACATGATTTACTTTTTGTATTAAAAGCAACACAGGAAATTTAAACTCCACTGAAAGTGATTGCAATGCTTCCATTGACCTGGACTCACCCCAAAAGTGATAATATCCTTAAAGGTTTCTTGAGGTTGGAAATCTTATCTCCATACCTCGGCATCAGCACGTGGTCAAACATGCCAAGGTACCACGTGGACTGCTGAAAGACAGGAGCACTGAGGTTCTTAAACTTTGCTTTCATCTCTGCAACCATCTTCCTCCTCAAAACACACATTCATTGAACAGGACATCACTAGAGTTATTCTAAATTTCATGGCAAAAGATAGTGCGTCTTCACTACATCTTAAACTGGCTTCAGGGGATTTGTAAGTAGTGTTGTGTCTCCCTTCTCCACACTTTCCCATTTTCCCTGTCAGTCACTTTAAAGATTGTTACCACTAAGCATAGTCTCTTCTCACACAAACATCCTGTTTGTTTTGGTTTTGTTTTTGTTTCTTTCTGCTAGAGACCACCTCTCATATTCTAGAAACTTTGGCATTTCATCACTCTCCTTTCTGAAAAGCAGCTCCTCTTATATACAAGGCAGGAAAACTGTAACACAAGTATATATAGGATTTTTTTTTCATTTCATATCACAGAATATGTGTATGAGATCTCCAGCCTTGTAGGACACCTGAACTTGGTCCTTGTGTGCTAAGAAAAAGTAGGCCACTGGCATCTTGTGGCTGCTCTTATCAGACAAGCATATAGCTTCACTGCGTCTCTCTTACATCGATGCTCATTAATTCCTCATTAATGTATCTGAGCACATCTGATTTCAGAGATAAGGTGTGGCCTCTTCATGAGAAATTTTTTTCCGCCAACATGGCAAAGAAGTGGTTTTGGGTGACCCACCGAGTGGCTGTCACTCAAACAGTTAGCACCTGTGGTTGAGCGTTATCACCTATTCCACAGCAGCCCGTGGAAGGAAAGATTACATTTTCAATCAGCGCTCTCCACTGTGGTATCTGCTCCTCTTCCAACAACAGGAATTCAATGCTTGGAGGTACTTAGTACCAGATGGTATTTATCCAAGGGTTCTGATGAGACTTAAGAAAATTAGGCTCTGACCTGTGACAGAATCAGGTAATCTTTCAGTCAAAATTTCCAGGCATCCTGGACGATGGAGCTTTGAATGCTGCAGACCAGGATGAAGGATTTTCTCTTCCTCGGGGAACCATGCTTGTCATTCAGATTTGTCTTTCATAATGGTAAGCTGCTCTTTAAATTTCTTTTTGTCACAGGGGAGAACGTGTCTACAAATTAAAATATATTCAAGCATCAGTTCACAAAACAGTGGGAGAAATCCACTTGTTTCTTGGTTTAAAAATCATTGTGAGTTCATTTAATTCGTCACATGACCTGTTTGTCTCTTGCTATTATTTTTAATAAGTCCTGCTTCCCCTTTTCTGATCCTCACAGTGACTCAAATCCTGCTTCCCCAATTAGAGGAAGATCGAACTGTGTCCAAATGTATTCAGATTTAATTACTTGCACAGGACCAAAATCATTGCTAATATGCTAAAATAAGAGGTACTCTGCACTCCATACGTCCATTGCATAAAATTTTCTATAGCAATAAAATTTTTCTGTCCACCAGCAAGGAGACAGTAGAACTCAATGCATTCATCCACCCATATGTGAAGCGCTGTCAAAAAGAAAATTTAGTTGTCAAAGATGTTGTCTTGTGGCAATTAATTTACATATCACATGGTCGCTAAGATTCATGTTCATGTTTTCAAGGAGTATTGACTGACACAGGGACAAGGGAAACTAATTCAAGGAAGAAAATCCAGCCTTATATACAAATACATAAAGCAAATCTTATGAAAATACACTTTTTAAAGTTTATAAGCTACGTACAGTCCCCAAGGAAATGTACTGATAAGGGAATTGTCTTTGTAGTCCCTTTCCTTGTAGCACTTCCATTAACTTCTAATTTCTACTAGTATGCGTGGAAAGAGAGGAATAAAATTTAGTTGGCGTAGGCTCAGGATCCTACAGATTTGTTCAACAGTGTGCAGATATATTGGATTTGCTCAAAGACACATCTGGCTTGCATTGGAATAGAAGGAGATAACAGGTGCATGTATGTGAATGTACACACAGTTCCTACTTAATGCAAAAAAAAAAAAAAGAAATAAAAGAATATTTGTCCATTTTGTCCAGACAGACATTCTGCAGACCTCTGAAAAAGTAGCTAGTATCTGTCTAATGGTTTTATTGGCAGGAAACTTCAGTAGCCTTTTAATATCATAAAGCAGACAACATAATACAACTGCAACACACAGCTCTGAGGGCCTAGTTTCCAGTAGGTGATTTGACAGATTTTTATACCCACTCACTTCGCCTGGGCCTGCATGGCTGCACGGTATCCATGAAATGACAGGCTTGAGTCTCAGAATTTATCTTTTCTTCTCATTTAAAAGCCTTAAACCATAATATTAGTTCTGAGGCTGAGATCTGCTTACAGATCAGTGACATCACATCACGCCGCCTTCTTTCTTCATGCTGATTAACCTGTTTAGACTTTCATAGAAGTCCTTGATGTAGGAGCTAAATGTCCTTGAAAACACTGGGTTCTTGGCAAGTAGGCAAATTCCCAGTATGAGGCAAAGGCGGCCAATTTTGCTTTCATTACACTGTTGCTATTCCCACCAACTTCCCAATTTTCATGAAAGTAGTACACACGCGCGTTAGAGACGGGTTCAGTGTACTGTACGACCTGGATTCTATTTCTAGCATTACCGTGAGTGTCTTTTTGCTTCTCTTCACCCGTCACTTCAAGCAAATAAAAGCCAGCTTTGTCTCTTGAGAGAAGATACTCTTATTTTTTTATAAAGCAGGAAAATAATCATTTGGCATAATCGTACGACATGCAAGTTGTTCTGTAAAGGAAATTGTTACTAGAAGTTTCTTGGATCTTGCTGAATCTTAAATCTGAAACTCTTAGTTTCAAGAAGAAGGTCTTGGTGTCAACAATCCAATTTTCAATGAGCAGGTTAGATTTATTTTCAAGTTAACACTGTAGAAATGTAACTCCCAGAGAAAATCTGGTAAGAGAAGACCCCAGGGCATACTCATTAAATGACCTTTTTTCCCCCCACTACTTGTCACAGTCTTACTGATTTGCATATCCACTCAGTTAGGTGCCTCACAGACCTGGAAGGTATTACCACTCTGCGAGTTCAGTCTAGGAATGTGAATCTATTTCCTGAAGGTTTTCTATACTGAATGCCAGTTGTGCTATGTTTTCATAATTCATGTGTTTACTCCATTCATTTGCCCACCTTAAAGACGCCAAAGAAAAAGAAAGATGGGAAAATAAATACAGGACTTACACTTTTGACAATATTTCAAGGAAATATATTACTGTGGCTTCCTTAGACTTCAATTTAGAAAAACTATTTTTTGATCACTCTCATCCAGCTGAAGAATAGTGCCAACAGAATTTTTTTAATCTGAATCGTGTATTTCTCATAATTTTGAGGGATAAAAAATTTCCACTAGAGAGTAGTTGATCCACATAAACAAAACTCAGTTCCAATCTAATTCCACCCTGTCTTGATCAAGCCAGATTGGTGAAAAGCACGAGGGACTATATTCTGGCTGCAATTCCAACTCCCAACATGAAGTAGTTATGACATTAAAAAAAAAAAATTAGTACAAAGAATAATCTAGCACCTTCAGTAACAGAATACTATACCTGCTGGTTTCACTGTTTGCTGAAGGCTTTCCTGTTCAATTTCTGTTCTTACAACAGTGTACCTTTCAGTATTTTACACTCCAAAACGCTGTAATTTCAAGTCAGCATTCACAAAATTTACTCGATGGGCAGCCTTTGACTGTAAAGTCTTGAACCAACTGAAACAACAGACGGCACAAGGTTCCCTGTATTGCTCTGCCTGGTATTTCAAATCTACTCAGCCTTTCTCCCTCCTTTTCTGCAATTTGGCTATGTTGACATCTATATGATACTCTGATAACAATAAATATTTTTGAGAAGAATAATGATTCTGGAACACTGGCATTATTGACGTTATGCTGTAAAAAGTGTAAAGGACTCATGAACAGAAATCTCTTTTCAAGAACATTCAGCTATGCCCATGTTTTTGTAGGTACACTATCACGTTATCACTAGTATTAGGTTTCTTGCTTGTTCTGCTGTTTCAAAAGTGTCATTTCATGCATTTTATTTGTCTTGACTCTAGCACTCCAAAGCCTCAATGATACCACCAAGACACAGCAATGACTTTTAAATTCTTAGTGTCAGGAAAGGCAATGATGGCTGAAGATTAATCAGACAGGGATTCCCATATCCCTGCTCTGATACCATGTTCCGGCAGCAGCCTGATACTTCCAAATCTAGTAGGTTTTCTATTTGTAATTTTATTGTGACTGAGTCTGTTCCTTTACACATTTCAATGGAAATACAAAATGTTTCTCAGAATGTAACCATACAAAGCACATTCGAAATTTGTAATGGATTCTTTCAGTGCCATCCTGGCTGTTTTTCAGGTAGGATCTCCTTCAAATCATCCAAGGGGAAAATTTCTCCACTACTGTTGTGCTGTGGAGTTCAAATGAAAGCAAGTGCTGGCCAGAATTGACCAGAAAGCAAGCAGAGCAGGAAGGGCAGAATGAAGAAAAGCACTTAATCTAAATGCACATTAGGAACAATGTATTTCAGCTTGGTGCCCTTGTAACACTATGGTGAGAAAGAGAAAAGGATTCGGTCAGTTTTTCCTCTACGCTATGCTTTTCCTTCAGTATCAAGAAGGAATGCTCACTTCCCTGCAAAACTTGACTGCCATTTCCTCGCTAACATAGGCAGTGAGGGGAATCAGATTTGTCAGAAGTCCCTGTTGCAGCGGGATTGCATAGTAGAAAAAGTGGCTGCCTACACAGCGCTTATGTGCTACACCATGACTTTTACAAGTTGTTTTTTTTTCATCACTGTCTCACATGGCATTCTCAGAAGCCAACCTCAGAAACAGTTTAAGTCAAAGTTCTGTGGCATGAAATATATACTGTAATATATCGCATTTTAATTACTTGGAGAATTATCATCCTTTAACCCCTCAAAATTCAGGGATGTATCACAACTGAGGGATATATCACAAGTCTTCCGCAAGGATGACTTCCAAGTCAAGTATTATCAGTGACTTGAATAACTGAAGTCATTACTGTTTGTTGTAGAAGCAGCAAACCAATCCCTATTCAGACAATACTCAAATAATGAGAAACACAGCTAACAGAACACTAATAGAACCCTCTTGTATGTATTTCTGAAAAGCAACCTTTGTATGTGGAAGCCTTGCTCTGAGCATATATCTGGGAAGCAAGAGCACTTCTTATCTACTTTCAGCTGTACTTTTATGTTTTGTTCTCAAGGGAAATTCTAGAGGCAATTGAAAGTCCAGTCCTGTAGCCCACTGTAATAACAGAGGATTGTTTTTGAAAAAGGAATACAATAGGGGCAGTATGATTTTTTAAGTAAGTCAAAGGGCCCCTGCAAGAATACGTTTGATGCAAAAAGTTGATGGCATGGCTATGCTCTAAAAGATGTGACACTGATACAGTATGCATACCTAGGTCAGACAATTAGACTATCCTAAATTAATGACCCCAAGTACTCAAAGTTACAGTAGCTACAAAATGTATTAGTTTCTTAGAAAGCAAAATTTGCTCTACCAAGTACGTAATTCCATTGCAGCTCACTGGGTTTTTGTATGTGATAACAGGCATAAAAAACCACTTCCCTGAATAGTTCAAGATACAAAGTAATTAAACTGACAAAACCAAAACCCAGTTCTTTCTTCTAAGTTGTAGCTGAGTAAGTTATCTCTGTGAAACTCTTGGTTGACTTTTCCTGTGTCTCAGGAGTACAAATTTTGTACGTATGGAAAATAACAAAGGCAAACCCATGGCTGATACTGATAACTGTGCAGCACGAGGCAATCAGCCTTTTCTGCGAAGAGCCCACTTAATGATGCCTGCCAGCGGTCATACGTGAGTTTAAAGTTCACTTTCTCTGAAGTAATTGGAAAACTTAAATGAATTTCAATTTCAGGAGGACCTGCACTTCTGAATACAGATTCATGCAAGTTCACACCGATAGCCGTGTAATGCTTAAAAAAAAAGTTTAAAGCAAAAAAAAAAAAGGCCTATTAGCAGCCTGTAGAATATAAATATCACTCAATCCCCGTTGTCTCCATGTACCTCCTATTTTGCATGGCCTGTGCATACAGCTACACGGGCTCTGCCTCGATTTAAATGGGCTTGCAGTTTTATCGGAAAATAGTTTTTCCCCATGGCATAATGCACCGAAAATCTCATTATAAGAGAAGCAATAGGTCTCTGTACAGCAAGAATCTCGGTGACCGGTGTCTATAACGAGCTTCCATGACACGCGAGGGGCGTCTGGGCATCCTCCCCCTGATTTTTCACTTTGACACCACGCAGAATTAAACCCCTCAGTCTGAGCCAGAGACAGCTGGAACCCTTCGGAAGTCCCGACTCGTTTTTATCACCGGTAAGCCAGTCAAAACCATTATTTTTTCACCGAAAAGGACTCTAAAAGTTGGACAAGTGTTAGTCTTCAGGCCGGTTTGGCCGGCGCCCCCCTCACCGAGCGGCGGTGCCTCACGCCCTGGTTACCTGAGCTTTCCTCGGAGCTCGCACCGCTGGCAAAGCTCGGTACCGCCTTAGCGGGGCCGGTTCG
>NW_009721991.1:0-1297 GCF_000703405.1 Apaloderma vittatum | reverse complement strand
TCGCCCGCAGCTCGGGCAGTTGTCCAGGGAAGGCAGCAGGACGTGCGGACTCCGCGCTGGGGAGCCGGCTGGAGTTGTGTCAAGTGCTGACCTCTCCCGAGAGCCCGAAGTTATTTGGATCGGTGCCCTTAGGCTGGAAGGAGAGAGGCGAGTCCCTGCCGTAGCTATCTGCCTGCTTGGGTGCCCCTTCGCCTGGCGCTGGAGGCTTCTCCTTAGGACTATAACCCGCAGCCTTTCTCTCTGATTTCGAAGGAGCTGATAAGCGTGCTGCAGTGCCTGTCTTGCTGCGTGTTGCTGAGCGTTAGTGCAAAGGTAAGGTACTGTAATCAGTGTTGTAGTCAGCTGCTGGGTAGTGCCAAACCTGGCTTTTCCATGTGTCCCCGCCCCAGTTGTCACCTGGGGCAGCTGGTGTCAGTGAACTGCTTCTGTGGGGAAACTTGCTAAGCAGAAGGAGTTTTACTGTAAAAGAGTTTGGTGTCACTTGCTGAGTGATTGCTTGTAGCTTTACTGCAAAATATGGTGTTTTGATATTGTGCTCGTTTCGAGATGGTAGAGCTGTCTTGCTGAAGTGGTGGTGATCTGGTTTGGTTGTTCTTCAGTAGCCACAGGGGTGGAGGTGTCTGAAACATGAAACTGTTTAGAGGCAGTGCCTGGTTTTTGACAGTTGCAAGAAATTTTGTGTCTGCTGGAAAGAACAAAGTCTTTGGTTTGCCCTATGTTTCTTTTTAAAGAGGTATTGTTTATAAGATGTTACAGGAAAGGAAAATCTTTGCCAGCAAATTCCAGGTTCTGGATTTCTGAAGTACTTAGAATCTCCCTATCTTGCCATCTGTTTTTCAGTTTAACATTACACAAGAAGGAAGCGAAATCTGTGCTCACTTTTTTTTAAAATTTTGTGTCTTGGTGCTTCACAACTGACTTAGTCTAATGCTTCTGTTGAGTTTCCAAGTTAACATCTAGTTCCCCGTCTCGCCTATGGGGCTGTATTGCTGTTTGCTGATTGTTACAATAACACTGTGTAAGCGAGTCGCAGGTTTTTTTGTTGTAAGTGGCCTGTATGGAGGGCTGTGGACGAGCTCGGCATGATTTTTACATTGTTGTATCGGTAAACGCGGCGTATCCATCTCTCTTTACAGCCGCGCTGCGCGCCCGGCCGGTGATGGGAGAGCGGTGGGTGCCTGGGCCGTTCAGCTGCGGAGCTGCGAGGCGCCGGGTCGGATTTGTGTTTTAACCGACAGCGCCGACGCGGTTTCCTCGGGCGAGCGAAGCGTTCCGGGAGCGGGAGAGGCGCAGCCGA
>NW_009721990.1:0-4065 GCF_000703405.1 Apaloderma vittatum | reverse complement strand
TCAACAGCCTTTCCCTCATCCACTAAGGAGGGAACCTTGTTCTAGAACGAGATTAGATTTGTCAAGCAGGATCTGCCCTTCATGAATCCATGCTGACTGGGCCTGATCTCCGTATTGGCTTTTAATTGTTCTGTGATGGCTCTTGAGTTTATTTGCTCCATCACCTTTCCCGGCACTGAGGTAAGACTGACAGGTCTGTAGCTACCAGGATCCTCCTTCCTGCCCTTCTTGAAGATGGACGCTACATTTGCCAGCCTCCAGTCCACTGAGACATCCCCGGTTAACCAGGACTGCTGAAAGATGATGGAGAGTGGCTTGGCAATCACATCCACCAGCTCCCTCAGCACTCTAGGATGTAATCCATCAGGCCCCATAGATTTATGAGAGTTCATCTTATGAAGCAGGTCCATAACCATTTCCTCATGGATTATGTAGGTCCTGTTCTGTTCCTCATCCCTTTCTTGCAGCTCAAGGGGCTGTGTGCCCAGAGAACAACTGGTCTTACTGTTAAAGACTGAGGCAAAGAAGGCATTAAGCACCTCAGCTTTTTTTTTTTTTTAAATCTCCCTCTCCTCCAGGTAAATCCTCTGGCAAAATTCACCTGTTATTTACTTCTGTTTCTAAGTACCATTCATCCTGTCATCACAGGGTATGCTATATATATTTCTTCTACCTATGATAATCATGGTCTAATTGAGAAGGTGTTTATCTGTGGGATAGGAGAGCTAAACTGAGACTTTCTCATCCTCAGAGATTAGAAGCTAGACTCTTACTCTGTGAATGTGTACCGTCACCCTACAAGTATTACATAAAAAAAAAGTTGTGATTCTGCATTCTGTGCCTGTCTTCTAGGAGGGCTGAGTTCCCAAATTGATGTGTACGTGTAACATTTCCTGTGGTTCTCTGTACTAAGAGGAAGAAGTAGACACGGAATACAAACAGCATTCTCTCAAGGCACTTAAAGAACAGGTTCATTCAGTGGCAAGACAAAGTATCAGAATTAGGTGATTGATTTATTCACCTCTGCATATCCTCAGAGCTGTCTGATGGTTCATTGACAACACAGGGAATTTATTCAGTTAGATTCATCAGACTGTACTATCTTCTGTCAGGCTGAAAACCTAAAACTACTGGGGTGTTCTTCCTCCTCTGAACATTTACAATGAAGGTATAATGTCTTGTATTACATTTATAAGAACAAACACAATTGCATTATAAATACTGTGTCTGCAAGGATTCTGAGTTGCTTAAACTTACTATTATTTCTTATTCTCACTGCAAGGAGTGATACAGACCAACAGTATGCCACTTTATCTTCATTATAATGATTAGGTAAGACAATTTTCTTACTTCATATATTGTATGTATTATAACAGTGTACTTCTACTTTGACCTTTATAATATTCTGTTGTTTGACTGTCCAGATATTCAACATATCTTCCAGTTTCTAGCCTCAACAACATACTCACTAGATAGTGCAGGTTCAGATAATGAGGACATTAGTAAAAATAGCGTAGAGGATTAGGGCCCGACCAGCCACTAAATACCAACAGATGCTCTCTAACTCCTCTCCTTCCCCAAAGGGGGAGGGAAAAGGAGTAAAACAAAGAGAGTTATGAATTGGAAAAGAAAACTAAAACAGCTTTAATAAAACAACAATATACTAATAAGAAAATAAAGAAAATTATGAACCATATGCAAATATATACAAAACCAATATGAAAATTAACTTCCCCTGCTGATAATATCGCCACTTATGCTGCAGAGCAGGTGTCACTGGGGAAGTCCCAGGCTCAGTGTCAGAAGGAATCCCCACACAGCATCTGGATTTGGAAACTGAGAATTGGGATCAAAGGCAGAAGCAGACGGAGTTCTCCTCAAACCCTGGCCATTAAAAAATCCCTCAGCTTTACACTGAGTATGACATATATGGAATGGAATACTCTTATTGATCACCTCTCCTGTCTGTTCCACCCTGGAGGTGCAATCTTCCACTTCCTTGTGACTCCTTTTATTTTCTGGCACCCTCAATGTGTTACACAAGATGCAACAGCGACCTTGGTCACTGTAGGAGCAAATATAAGGAAGAGCCCTTCTGCATACCAGTCTCTGGCAGCAGCAGTAAATATCAGGCATTATCACTTCTAGTAGCAAACACAGCAAAAACATGTTGTCAACTTCAGAAAGTGCAGTCTCTTAGAAAAGATTGAGCTGATGAGAAGAACCTCTGAACAAAATTACTTCTGTTTAGCTCAAACCAGGACAAAAGAGATACTAAATGATTGTATCAAATGTGTCAGAGCAGACAGAAGTAGAAAGCAAAGCATTTACATATATTGTAAATCAATTTATTCCCATTACCAACTTTTAACTTATTCTCAAACACCTGGATCCTTCTCTAATACATTCCTGAAATATTCTTCATCATATTGTAAAGAGAAGAAACTTGCATGTTTACTGTGAGATTTATTTCATATATGGCTACCTGAAAAATGAACAAAAATCAAACAGAAAGTTAAAGTAGTTACTCTCCTTGGTTTTAAATACAGTAAAAATGAGATAAAAAATGTATTTCCATCTAGAGATACTTAATATCATGTCTGGTTTCAAAACAGGAAGATATCCCATTGGGTATGGTAAAATGGCAACTTCTCTTGGATGAAAAAATTCCTTATGGCATTATTTATATTACTTTACATAACTCCTAGACCATTTAGTATTTGCTTGTTGATCCTATTCATTTTAAAGAAATTCCTAAATTAATCTTCTTTCTAGTGTAAGAAGTATTCTTGTTATCTGAACTTGCACAGCCTATTCTTATGTTTATTTTTCTTATCATGAAAGAGTCTGTTTCTACAATTCATTAAAAACCTCCAGTCTATTTTTCTTCTAGCAGTGCTATCACAAAATCAACTTTATTATACATTTTTTTCATGTGTTAATTTTGTTCATTTTTTTTGTTATTTTGTTCTATGATCCTATAACCTAAAATTGTGCCCATTTGAAAAATTATCATTTTCCATGAATTCTACACTAGATCACATTTGTCTTATCTCTTCATTGACAATTTATGTCAGACTCGTATTAAAGAGTATGAAGATAATGATATAATGACCATATTTGTCTTTGAAAATATTTCTAGACAACAGTGTAACAAAGTCTGAGGTTCAGCATAGTCACAGGCTCAGCACTACATTGTTGTTATTTGAGCTAAGAATTGCAACACGAGGCATTTACTAGAGCTGATGGTAGCTTTAGATCTTGCAGAAATGCATGGTAAAAGACATGCTAGGTACATTTTTTTTTCTTTTTTGTTTTCTTTTCCCTGAGGGAGGGACTAGAAACATAGACATTTTATCAACAAGAAGGACAGAAGGTCAACCAGAAAGGCAATCACAACAAAACAATGCCAACCCAGCATCAATGCAATTACATGGGAAATCTTGAAACGTATGTTTATGAGAGGGTCCAGAAAGAATCTAGAGATCATTAAAGAGGATGTGATGCAATTTCTTCTTTGCTTAGTTTTTTGTACAGTTCACAAATGACAGTGGCAGTAGTGAAGCTGATGTGTGCATTCTACACTTTTGTTGTTTATGGGGTTTTGTCTGGAATATGTGTGGGAGAGAGGAGAGATGCCCATTCAGATTATTTTGAGAAAGTAAATATATGCAATTTATAAATTTCAGCTGCGTGGTTGGGAGTGATGGGGTAGTGTGTGAAATTTCTCTATTTTTATGAATATGTGTATGTTTCTCCATGTTCCTTATTGTACAGAAATCAAAAGGCATATTAGTAGTTGTATGCATTATGGCTTAGTTGTTGAATGCTATCTGTACTTTAGGAAATTAGCAGCAACGTAAAAGAATCCATGCTACTTCAGCATTGCGATGCAAGAAAGAAAATAAGATGGGACTACAATTTCAACAAATAAAATATTCCCAGAAAAAGTAGGAAACAAATATTGACACAGTCTTAAAGCAACAGTCTATGAAACAGACTTCTTTGTTCTCTCAGGAAAGTCACTATGTAGCAAGCAGGGAATAGGCAATCCAGGAGATTCCT
>NW_009721989.1:0-4850 GCF_000703405.1 Apaloderma vittatum | reverse complement strand
AAGTGCATGACCCGGCACTTGGCCTTGATAACCTTCATGCAATGGGCCTCAGCCCATCACTCCAGCCTGTCCAAATCCCTCTGCAGAGCCTTCCTGCCCTCCAGCAGATCGACACTTCTGCTTAATTTTGTGTCATCTGCGAACTTGCTGAGGGTGCATTCAATCCCCTCATCCAGGTCATTGATAAAGACGTTAAATAATACTATTTCTCTAGCCTATGGATTTACTAACTCACAGTCATAGTCTCACTATTAAATTTTGTCTGTTTATTAATATCACTTGCAAGTATCAAGAGATTTTCTTTTTTAATCTCTGTAACCAGTTGTAATAGTTGTATTGTGTTCTGTTAAGATTTTTTTTGCACTTTTTTTTTTTCTTAATTCAGGGAAATATGGGCACACTGTGAAACAGTATAGCCCTTCAGGTAAACTTCTGCAGATCTTGGGCACACCAGGTAACGCTGGTTCAAGTTTGATTCCCCTACAATTTGATCAACCAGCAGAGGTCTTTGTGGAGGAAAGTGGAGATATGTATGTTGTGGATGGAGATGGAGGAATGAATAACCGATTGCTCAAACTATCTAACGGTAAGGAAAAGTGAACTTAGGCAGTAGGTGACCATTGAAAATTGAATTTTAAATAACACAGCTTTTGAATATGTCATTTAAGATTAATTTGAAGACTTTGTTGAATCAGATCCTGTTTTTTCCTTTTAACTTAAAGAGAAATCTCCTAATCATTTATGACAAGTGGCTGAGAGAATGAGTTTCTTCAGCCTTCAAGAGAGAAGGCTAAGGGGGATCCTCAAGTCAGTAACGGGAAGATATGAGTGGACAGGGACACACATTTCTTGGAGAGTCACAGTGAATAATGAGGAACACTGAGCAAAAGATGTAAGAGAGACGATTTCCAGTTTGATTTTTGGTGTGAAAAATTCACTGTGAGGTTGATTAAACTGGAAATAGTTTGCCCAGATATGGTGTGCAGTCTGCACTTCTGGGGATAATCAAAGCTTGATGAGTTATGAGCAACCAGGTCTAAAAATTAGCAATGGATTTATCAAGGCTGGTCCTGCTCTGAGAAGCGGGTCAGACCAGATGGTGTCTGGAGATCTTTTATACTTAAATTATTCCATGATTCTACTTAGCTGCTTGTATTCCCCAGTCAGATGATCAGTGCTGGTTAGGGCAGTGAGTGAGGAGTCTGTGCATGACTGTAGTTAGGAAGAAGTTGAGGAGCTACCATTTCTCCTTTGTACGACTATTCAAATGGTTTCCCAATACCTAGTTTGCAAAATGGTAAATTGTTAAAACTCAAAACTGCCAGGTAACAAATGTAAACAGTTTCATTTAGTAAACGAATTAATAACATAATCAGCCAACTATTATTTTTTTTTTATATACAGTGCTTAGCAGAGCCTTGACTATGGCTCTTGTGTAGCAGTGGTTACGTTTCTGTGACCAAAATCCTAAAACCACTCATAACAATCCAGTAGTCACAGAAACACAGGAAATACTTGGTCAGGAGTGCTCTGTTTTAAAGTCTTGAGTTTAGAAATTTCCCCTTTTAAACATTACTCAAAGTAACTTTGCAAGGGAATGACTTAAAGCTGTGCTGTTTTCGTACTGTATTTTTTTAACTTTTATTTTTCATGATGCTTGCTGTTCAGATTACAAAGAGATCTGGCTGACTGGAACAAATGGCACCGGCATTGGTCAGTTCAAGATTCCTCACAGTGTAACAGTGGATTCTGTTGGACGGGTAAAGAATAAAGGGCTTTTTTTTTTTTCCCATCTTCCAACAGGCTTGTTTACATGTATTTGAGCAAAAGAAATTGTATTTCTTTTTTTAATTGAACTGTTGAACTGATTGGAGTCTCAATTTATGAGTATTACAGTTTCAGTGTGATAGTGGATATGAGCTGAAGTTTGATGCTGCAGATTGTCATGAAGTCGCTGGCTCCAAGGCTGATCCAGGGGTTCTGACCAGTTGCATTGTCAGTGTCTGTGCAGCAGCAGACTCTTCCTTCTGCAGTTTCTAAACAGGTTGCAGTTGTGAGCATACAGGAGAATTTTGTTCCATAATAAATATCTACCCCATCACATTTCTTCAGGGGACTATCAAATTTTGGAAATTCCAAATAAGCTTAAGACGATAGTAAGACTCTAGTTAGGTTGTGGAACTGATTCCTTTTCTACATGCAACTCGGGGTTTTCAAGAGTCTTCTTCTGCCAAGTGTTAATCGTAGTCTGACATTTGTTTTGCTGTTCTTGCAGAGGAATTACATGGTCACTCCTTAACCTGTTTTCAGGGAAAATAAAATTACTTGACTAAAACTTCTTAAATCGCTGGTTTGCACTAATTCTGCTGACACTGTCTGAACCGGAATAAGAAACAAATATAAAAATCACTTCTCTTCCAAAAGTGGCAGAGTGGAAGGGAGAAGGGGAGGGACATGCTCACTTTGTGTTGAACAGTATCTGTGAGACAGACGTGATGGGCTGCAATTTTGTTGCCAATATAGTGTTGATCATCAGCCTGGGTTAAAAATAATTGTTAATTCATAAGAAACATAAGAGAATGCTGTAGTAGTGCTTCATTTAAAAATAGTGATGAAAGATCTCTGGTCAGCTTGTTTATTGCTCCCTTTTGGGTGACATCCTAGAAAAGTCAGGACACCTCGTCATTCTGATAAGCAAACTGCAACAGCTCAGACTTCAACGATTTTAGTACAAGAGATGCCTTTGCTGGAACTGTTTAATGATAACTGCTAGCTTGCATTTTTGTGATCCCAGATAGCCCAGGGTGGGACAGAGACAATCTCCACAAGACTGATGAGACAGAACATGCTGAAAATGCCCTTAGTTTAAGTTGCTCAATATTTGTAGTAGCATTAGGCATATCAAGAGTGTTTGCACATGCACTCACTATAAGCCTGATTCATGAAATGAGCCTGCTGCTGACAAATTGTTAGCTGGCGAGACTGGTGTCTTTAGAACTAAGTGGGAATGTGTCCTCACTGGGGAGAAAAAAAAAATCATACTAAATATATCCTTATCGTAGCCACAGAAATTAAGAGAAGGCACTGATTTCTCTGCTAAATTGGTGTAAAATAACTTGTGTATGTTAACTCTGTGGTGGTTTTGTTCTGTATCTGGAAAGCATACCTGCTTATGTAGTTCTATATGGGGAGGTGCATTACTAGAATGTGTACTTCTTTTTTAACTACAGGATACTTCTGTAAGAAACCAATGTGTTTGATTTGTTCTATTTGCAAACAGCCACGATTTTTGTTCTTGACAGGTGTGGGTGGCAGACAGAGATAACAAAAGAATCCAAGTTTTTGATAAAGTCACGGGGGAATGGCTTGGGTCTTGGAACGACTGTTTTTCAGAAGACGGACCCTATTCTGTCAGGTATTGTCAAACAGTTCTTCTAGAAGCATGCAATTATGTAAATAAGGTGTACTGCTTCTGGTGAATTGAAATATTGATATTTAATGCCTGATGGCAAGGAGTTAACCAGTTGAACTAACAGGGTGCTGTCTTAAGCATGTGCAAAGATCTGCACAGTTGTATCTTGACAGTGAAATCCTGGCTTTGTGACAAGGCCTGTGGCTTTGAGTGCAGATTTGGCAACTACATTTTCAAGTTGTTGTGTGTTGTTGACCTTACTGTTGCAGCTTATACAGACAGAGAGGTTATCTTGAATGATTTTTCTGTATCATCATCTGTCAAGGAGCAGCAACATGTAGAGCAAGGCTTACAAGATAATTTTCAGTGGTTCACTGCATTTGCTTTGCTGTAGCCTTCAAAAACTTTGCTATTAAGGAGGTTTTGTTTATTTAAAAGGGCAGGGTTGCTTTAAAATAAGGTGTCACAGGCCATTCATAATTTAAAAATATATTTCTATCTTTCACAGATTTACTGCCGATTACAAATATCTGATTGTAGCTCAGCTGAACATGAACCGGTTAGCAATCCTGGCAGCACCACTGGTTGGCTCTATTGGGGACTGTGTTATGGTCAGCACAGTCCAGCTGGCGGACGAAACAAAACCACACCTTGTGGATGTAGACATGAAGAGTGGAGCAGTCTATGTCGCAGAGATTGGAGCCCAGCAAGTACAAAAATACGTACCCTTAAGCTGACAGTTTCCCACAGCTGTGGTGGCACAAGCTCTGCGGCGTATAAGACCTGTGATGGCATTTCCTTGAGTTTTCTGTAGCTTGTGTTCCCTTACACAAGCACAGAACATTTTGCTCCCAGAACTCTGAAGCTGAGAATCTGTCCTAGCTGTTCTGAAGTCCTGGAGAAGTACTCAATCTTCAGCTCTGTTGTGGTTACAGGACAGCTTGAAACTAAGCACTAAGCACTAAGCACCCTCTGGCTCATTCTCCCCCCACCAGGATGGACAAGAGAATCAGGGAAAAAAAAAAAAAGTAAAACTTGTGGGTTGAGATAAAGACAGTTTAACAGGACAGAAAAGGAAGAAATAGTAATGATAATAGGAATAAAAAAAAAGAGAATTAGATGATACAAAACAAGTGAGGTACAATGCAGTCAGTCGTCACTTGCCAGCCAGTGCCCAGCCAGTTCTTGAGCAGCCCCCGGCCAGCTTTCCCCTCAGTTTATATACCAAGATGACATCAGGTGGTATGAAATATTCCTGTGGCCAGGTTCAGTCGGCTGTCTGGGCTGTGTCCCCTCCTGAATTTTTGTGCCTCTCCAGCTTTCTCGCTTGCAGAGCATGAGAACATGAAAAGTCCTTGACTTAATATAAACACTATGTAGCAACAACCACAGTGTGTTATCAAAGTCATTCTCACACTAATCCGAAACACAGCACTCT
>NW_009721988.1:0-1700 GCF_000703405.1 Apaloderma vittatum | reverse complement strand
CAAGTAATCATTGTGTGTTTCCCAAAGATGCTGCAATTTCATTTTTCCTTCACAGTTATTGAGGAATACAGGGACAATAATGTGTTTCATAGTTTACTCAGGTAGGTAAACAGTAATTGTATAAAGGGGCCACATGATTTAGCGCAGGCTTAGCTGGCATTTAAGAGCACTACAGACACCACAGAAGAGCCTTACTGTTGACCCAAGAGATGTAAGTCTCCTTGCGGTTACAGGGGTAGGCACACTCTTCTCACTGTTCAGAATTGTCTCATCTGTAGAAGGATGCAGAATAGAATAGTGAAGGAAGAGGGTGTAGACGCACACTGTGAAAGAAACTTAGCCAAACTTGACCAGGTTAACTGGCTTCTATACAAGAAATAGAATGCCATTTGATTATCAGACTGTCCATAACTCAATGCCAGCTGTATTCTTACTGCAATCAGGCAGTTCAACATCAGCCATGTGAGCACTTGACAGAGCTACGAGACTACCAAGTATGAGCCAGTCTTGAGAATTCAGCCTCTGCCAAGTTTCCCCCCTCCATGCAGATCCACACTGTCAGTTTTCAATTGAGGGATGATTTATCTCTGAAACCCTCATGAAAATATCACTAAAACTAAGGTTGATGAAGTAGTTAAATAATTTTTTTTTTTCCTGTGCGATCTACTGTAGGTGATCCTGCTCTGGCAGGGGAGCTGGACTAGATGATCTTCTGAGGTCCCTTCCAACCCCTGACAGTCTGTGACTCTGTGATCTCCAGAGGGGCCCCTAATTAGAAGCCACATATCAAGCTACTTTCAGAAGATTCAGTTTGACATGTTTTTACAGCTACTGTCCCCTTGGGCTAGAAGGTACACAATGAGCTCCTGCAACTGACGACAATTTCTAAACAAGAATAGAGTAGTAACCGCATGTAAGCACTAACAATTACAACATTCAAAGACACCACACCATTGCCTTCTGTGTAACTTTATGGCTACTTACTCTTCTGTTTCCTAACCAGCTGACATGTTTCAGAGGTCAGAGAACTTTTCAGTGCCTCTGAAGATTTAACATCATACGGTCCTTGCAGCATGTTGCACGCTAGAAATGAGATTTTTCAGAACAGCAGGTAAGTATTACGGTAAAAGAGAGAGTTTTCAGCTTCAATGAGTTGGGTCTGGTTACACATCTAAGGTAAATCTGCTTACAAAGAGGAAAAAAACCCGTCAAACACTAAAAAAGCAACCAATTACTGTTCTCCTCCACCTCCTCCCCATAAACACAAAGAAACCACACCGCACATGTGGTGGGGAAAACAGCTGGCTTATTACACTGCTAATAAAGTAAGAAGCTATGACCCACATACACAATACGGCAAGGTACCTTATTAGCAGTAACAGGACATTAAGTTCCATGAAGAAAAAACCCAAATGGTTAGAGGATCTTAATGCGTGAAAAAGCCAGCCTAAAGCATTAAAGGATGAAAAGCAAACTGAACTGCCTGTGTTTTTTTTAAAAACATCTTCTGGTTTAGAACTAGTTGGATGTTATTGAATGTCAAACACTCCGAAACCCTTAAAACCCTCTAAAAGAATTTAAAACTTTTCCTTTTTAAAAAAGAAACAATTTGGAGGAAAAGAGCAGACAGGAACAAGAGATGGCCAGGAGTTATTCATTTAACTTCAGCCATGCGGTTTCAAGCCCAGTAGACGCTGATC
>NW_009721987.1:1429-8739 GCF_000703405.1 Apaloderma vittatum | reverse complement strand
ATTTATACGTCATTTGGCACATAATGTATATATTCCTCACTATTCACAAGAAACTGTAGGAGTCTCAGCCATTTCCTTCATAAATCTTAGGGGTGTAATAAAAAGAAGCCTTTCACAGTATGTCAGTGTGATTCTAATTCCATTAGCAACTTTATTTCGACAGAAACTGTGGCCCTCCAGATATGCGCTCCTGAGACTGCAGGATTTTCTTTTCCCCTTTGCATTAGTTTTAAATACAGGCTCATACAACTGCACAGAATAATAGCACTCAAAGGACAAAAAAAAAAGAAAAAAATGTTATGGAAGGAGTTGTAAAGAGCAAAATTCCAGAAAAAGGGGAGAAATGAGACTATTTTAATAGCTTTTTCATATTGGTACTTGCTGTATCTTCAGAACAAACATTTATGGAAATTAAATCAAGACTTTCTCAGACTTCCTGCTTCCTTTGCAACATTCTCTCCTTTTTTGGTCTATGTACTGCAAAACCAATTCAGCTTCCTCTTTGCTTACCACCTTTAGTTCATGTTATCCCAAGGGCAGTTGCAGGAAAATTGCACTTAATTCAGTCACCCCATTAGTACCAAACTGCATGGGGTAAGAAGCTCTTCCCACAGCAAATAAACCGTGCCATACTATGCTTTATACTTTTAATTATAGTAGTATTGCTCAGGCACTAATCAAAGGACAACTGAGTCATCCGCATGAGAAGATACACCGTTGTAACACTGTTTTAAACATCTGAAAGGTCAATTATCAATACAAATAAGTGCTCACAGTGAAAAGTTTCCTTACTTGACATCAGCTGCCCAACACATCTTGCTTCTGACCAAACACTATCCCGTGTAAAACAAGAGACTGGAAATAGCTTAGCTACTGGCTCAACAAAAGCAATGGGATTCACGCTTGGTTTCCACTTTTTGCACACTGTGACGTGAATAGCCATTGTTAAAGTAGCACTTGACCATGATCTCTTTGAGTCACATCTGAATCCAGTTGCCCCCTTCCAGGGCAGTTTTCCCTGATCATGGGCTTAAGGAAGGTGACTTAACAGACAGTGCCAAATTTATGTCTGCTTCCTTTTATACTCACCAAAAGGCAGTAATCCAGGGCCAAGTCTACTTTCCTGATGGCAGAGTCAGAAAAGAGGGTGCATTATTTAAACAAATGAATTAATTATTTATTCCATTACAAGCAAAACTCTAACTTACACTTTTATTACCTTACATGTCTGTGATTTGGAACAAGAAAGTGTATCACAAGTAGACTGCATAACCTTGCAGAAAAACTGGCTCTTGCTGCCTCAGCTTAAAATACTGGTTATGCGTGCAATGAAGCAACAACTAAAGACTCCAGGTAAACCTGGGACTCTTTGTGTTAAGTGCTTCAGCCATAAATTCTAGGGGATATTGCTACAAAGTATGTACTATCTAAGAGAAAAAAAATTGAGAAAAAAATATTTATTTCCAGATCACTATCGTAAAACTGAGGCACACACATATCAGGCTGTACTGGAAGGTTATAGAGAGCTAACTATAACACCCATCGAGCCATACCTGGTTGCTGAATCACAAGGTAACAATTTCTTTGTTACTGCAAACCTCTTTAGAATATGTGAACATATATATGTTACTTCTTCTGAGTAGGACCATAAATCCAATAGATTTTCATATTTTTGGATAGCTCAACATTCCCTGAAATTACTCCAAACCTGAATAACAGTGTTTTAAAATTAACTCCAGTCACAGTTTTAGTCATCCCCAGTTGTGATCCAGCCCTGGAAGGGGCTGGAGTTCAAAATCACCCGTGATCACATGTATTCTTACATAAGTGTGGCCATGCCAGGTCAGACCAAAGGTCTATCTAGTTGGATATCCTGACTCCAACAGCAGCCAGTAGCAGATGCCTAAGGAAACGTATCAGAGCAAGGCGAGCACACAGTGATCCTTCCCCTGGTTACACTTCCAGCATCCTGTGGTTTCAGGGCTTCCTGCGCCAGAGGTTCTGACAGCAGTTTTATATGCTGAACTACAGGATTCAAATCCCCAGCCCTTTACTTCGTGTAACAACGGGAGAAAGAAATGTTTTGCAGTTAATTAATTCATGTGATAAACAAGATCTGTTTTTTTAGCCTCAACACAATTTAAGTGCTCCTGCTGCAAAATTATATTTGTTTAGGCACATTTCCATGTCACACATCTCGACACGAATTCCATCAATCTTCTCATTTCATTTGCTGTTTGAAGCTGCAAAGAATCCACAGTTTGTCCGTAACAGATGCCAAAAGCCTAGAAACTTATTACACACTGCTCACAGTGTGGGTTCAGATACATTATCAGCATAAAAAGAAAAAGGCAAATTAGGCCACAGTAGGAGAACACATTTTTAATATTACAGTCTGCAGCTTGCATCTCTAATTTAATGCTGCTGTTTCCCAAAGTTGTGCTGCATCATTCTAGGTTGCTGAACTGAAGACATGACAGTGAGCTAAATTTTTACAAGCGACTGGGAAATGCAGATAGTCAGTGCACTTGATGAATTCCACAAAAACCCTCTGGGCCAAAATGAATGAGATATTTTCAAAGAATTCTTTAGGCATTCATACTACCAGAAATTAGGTATTAATATGTTTAGTGTATCAAAACTTGCATTAAAAAAAAAGAATATTTTAGTGCATTTTTCCAAAAGAACAGAAGGGAAAAACACTCAGTACCTGAATGCAAAATGCATATACTCTTTTTAAGCTGCAGATGCTGAGTCTGTTGGTTAAATATGCACACCACACACGAACTTCACGTAAATTATCATCTCAAGAAATCATTGCTTACCAAGATTATCTGTGCCATTATGACTTCTCTCCAGAGCTGAGACTTATCTTTCACATCATACCTACTGTTTCCTCCAGCTACAGCAGAAATCATGAAAGTAGATATTTAAGAACAGCAAATACATACAGTTGGCAAGGAAAAATAAGTTGCAGTATTTGTAGTTTCATGATGCATCTTCACAAGATTATGGTCATCTGGGGCAACTATATTTTGCTTAATTTAAAGCTTCCTTTATGTAGAATCTTGCAACTAAGGATTAGATAACTGATATTGAAGCATATCTCAGAGAAAATGAATCTTTAAGTTATATTCTTTTTATGAGGTTATAGATGTTTCCGTCTAAGAAGAAAAAAAATCTGAGAGCTCATATAAATATATGGAAAGTTTTGATCTGGTCAGATGGAGAGAGGTAAAAGCCTAGCACCTCTTGACTTCAGTCTTTAGTATAGACAGGTTCACTTTCAACAGTTCCAGTACCCTGAGATTTTGCAATACCATTCAGAGGAGATGGGTTTATCCGAGTTTACCCACTAAAATTACTGCTAGAGGATGGTAAGTTCCCACCTTGAATGCATGCTAATATTCAGAGGATGCATATGCAGACACCACAAAACCAGTCACCAATGAACACCATGTCTGTTCTGGCTGCTAGTAGCAGGCACAGTACAAAATGATTCAGAATTATAATTAATCCATGATTATTCAGCCAGCATTTCATTTAAGATGCTTACAGTAAGTCATTTTACATTGTCCAAAATAAGCAGTCTGCTGCCATTAGATATTTCCCTCATGCAAACTAAAGAATCCACAGTACAGGAGGATTTCAAAAGCACTACATAATAGTCAATTTTCACGTCAACAAATTGTTATCAAAACAATGACAAAAAAATAGCTGCTCTTTATGATGGATATTCAACATGTTTGGGCTTCTTCTGCATTTCTTGGCTTGCTCTGGGGAATGAACAGTTTGAGACTTTTTGGTCTCTATTATAATCCAAAGTATTGTGTTACTTGAGTAAACAAATTAAACACAGCAATTAACTGGGAAGAAGGTGTCTGTGATTCTTGATATCCTCAAGTGGAATTAAGTTAGCATTGGCACTCATGTATCAAACATATTATTACTGTTACATGTTTACTCACCAACATTGCAGGGCCTCTGAGCTTTTAAAATAAATATACATGGCCAGTTTTTAAACAGAGAATCAAAACTGTATATGTCTATAGTGTTTGAGGTACGCATGGTTTGCTAGACTGAATCATCAGGCAAGCTTTCAATTGCCATTTTTATCGTGATTCTTTCAGGAAAACATAAAAAAGGATAGGTAATGCTTAAAGACATAAGGCCCATTTGTGTCTCTAACTCAGGAATAAATCAGGATCAATTCTTGGAAATAGTAGATGTATGGGGGAAAAAAAAATCTAGTTTTTTCAGGCCTAAACTAATCCATGAAAATAACTTGCCAAGAAGTATATTCTACAGGTATCTGTTTCTAATACGGCAAAGTTGGTAAGCTCTGAGTGACAGAGGAAATAGTGGAACAGTGAATCGACATGGTTCAGCACTCAGACAAAAGTTCTATAAATTAATTTGTAAAAGTAACAAAACCCTCTACACAGTCTCCACAGACTCCAGATACTTTCCTTCCATGGCATGCAAACTTTGAATTTGTCCTGATCTCTTTAGCCTGACAAGGTAAGTAACATCTTGGAGTACACTGTACGTCATGTTGAGGATTTATTCAGACATCACTTCTCTTTTTTGATTCTTGAGTCATTGTTAATAGAAGAAAACTCTCTAAAAAAATACTGAAGACAGTAATTCTTGGTGTTAAAATTGCAAGCCTGAACTGTTTCTGATGCACTAGAGAAACTCCTATGCCACTGAGGTGACCTCTGTGAGTATAAGCTAGGCACAAACCATGAATCAGAGGCTGCTGATGAATAATCTTCGTAAACATCTTTCATGCTATGTGGCAATATTTTTTTATGTAGAAAAGAAACAAGAATTAAGCTGTTCTCTTGTAATCACAATTTTGCTGCACAATACTAAAATTCCCTCATTTTTTTATATATAACAGCCATAAAGTTATTCCATCATGCTTATATTTTGAGTACACATGTAAGGACAGTCCAGTCAAATGTAGCTTCATATTCAGCTTTCGAGAAAATCCTCAGTGGCTGGTTATTTTACAAGTAGCAACTAGAAACTCAAGAAACCTAAACAAAACAAGACAGAAGACTTGCCTATAACTGTAACTTTCACTGCCATTGCTTTGGTAAAAGTAGGAAAGAACTATGGTAGACCAGTAAAAATCCTTGCCTAACTGTAGTGGTATCACCTCTCCACCCAAAAAATCCCTCTTACCTTAATTCAACAGTCAAAATAAGCTCTGGCAAAATGGTTCTCATTTGCAGCTGTAATTATGGAACTGCAGCCTTAATTACGAGAACTTCTAAGCACAGCACAACCAGTAAACCTTACAGAGATAAATACAGCCTTAGCCATATCCAGAAAATAGCACTTAGCAGTATAGTCTTTCCTAAACACAAGTACAGAAAAGGCTAATGCTGGTTTAGTACCAGATCCAAGGCCCTCTGTGCATGAAAACAAGCATGATATTATCTGTATCGCAATGACTACTACTGCAAATTGATTTTGAGACATTCTGGAAAAACTAATTTTAAAATCAAAGGCAATTTCTTTTTCAGAAATGTGTGGTGGTTTAATTCAATTAACCATTAGACCTTACATTGTTTGGAACATAATCGACCTACATTTAATGTTTGGATCTACATTTGTGTGTTTAAAGCCACAAAATAAACAACTACAGCAGTCCATGTGTGTGTTATTTAGTTCCTATTAAATCCCCCACCTTAGGATGTGTAAATGACGTGTAGGATTGGAATAAAAATACTGAGCACATGTTTCTACTAAACCAGTAATCAGTAAAAATCACCAAGGTTGATATTTAAAGGTTAGCTTTTCAGGAAAACCCAGCACTCAACACTTAGATACCTAACTGAGCAAAGAGACTTTCAAAATAATTTGTCCCCATTTTTGGCACTGAAATGTATTAATTAGATTTCCAAGGACCTGGTCCTACGAGGCATGAGGTGTTCTGCTTCTGTAGCAGTGAAGCACTTCAGCATATTTTTAATTTAAGCGTGTAAACGGTCCCACTGAAATCATGGGACTGTCTGCACACTTATAAAGCCCTCACACAATCAACTGTGCTGACAGCTCAGGACAGAGTTTTCAGCACATCACAGAAGTGACTCCAAAAGTAGTAATGAGGCCTGGGCATTCAACAATCTGCCATAGATATTGAGGCTTCATTAAATTAAGGCAGGTTTGTTTCCCATTCGTCTGACAGTTTGCCAGTAGTTGGGGCCTTGCTTACTTGCTTCTATTTGGAGGAGGAAAGAATGTATACGAAGTCCTGTTTTATTGAATATATAGTGGGAAAAAAAGTACCAGAAGTGAATATAACTATTTTGAAATCCAAGTCTGCCCTTCCATTAAGTATGTACATCTAAGCACTGCAAACATATCCACATTCTCTCTTTCAATCTCTGCTTCTCTTTATTCATTTAACTTTGTGTTCACTGATATCTCTCACTGATGGACACCTGCAAATCAGCTGAACTGGCCAGCATTTCCTCTGCAATTTCTTATCCCATTGGGTTTAGTTCATGTTTGTTTCTCCACAGTCTTGGACGTTGGCTTCTTGTTTCTACCATCACCACACAAAGGCAGAGATCAGTTCTTTCCCTTTAGCTCGAGTGAAAAGTGATGATTGCTGGTGAAGAGCAGCTGGCCAGATGCCACCATTAATAAACACAAAATAAAATGCTCCTCACAAATTGCCCTAAGGGCTGTCATACACCAATTTAAACTATCGGTCCTAAGTGGATCTGTGATCACTCTGCAGGTTAGAGATGGCAGCCATTACTGCCAACATGAGTTGTCCATTCCTATGCTACACAACCGTACTTCTTCCCGCAAGTCTCCACAGCCACAGTAATTCTGCAACAATGGGACTACTCCTGCACTGCTCACCCATATGCATGAGCCATATGAGACATACCATCTGGCTTTACAGCTTACATTAGCAGCACTGGAAAAGCATCTGCAACTGCTTCTGTGAGACATTTGCTTTTGTTTCTGTGAACACTGACAGCGTCCCAGCTGAAGCTCCTCTCTAATGTACAGTCTGCGCTGGTCATGGATGCCAAGATGATAATGTTGGTTCCAGCAATACATCTGATGACATCTTTCTGCTACCATGTGCAAAACTTCACACAGCCTTTTATTCCTAGTCTGCGCTTATACACATACATATACAGCTGTTAAAATTGCCAGCATTCTTCACCAAAAGGATGTTAACTCCTATGAATTTATCACTTTTTACAGAAAGCTTCTTGGATAAAGAGAATTAAAACTGTTCTTCAAAATGATGCACATTCCTATTATGTGTAGTA
>NW_009721987.1:0-1398 GCF_000703405.1 Apaloderma vittatum | reverse complement strand
AAAAAACAAAAGGGGGGGGGGGGGGGGGGGGGGGCGGAGAGGAAAAAAAAGGAGCATTCCATGCAGCCAGCAGCTGTCAAGCATCAAAGATCTCATTTCAACATTGTGTCACAAATCACCACGCTTTAAGGCCTGTCAAAACACAAGTGTATCTCCAAGGCAGATGTCTTGACTCTTGAGGCTGTTGAATGACTAGATTATAGAATCATAGAATGGCATGGGCTGGAAGGGACCTTAGAGATCATCTAGTCCAACCTCCCTGTCATGGGCAGGGACGCCACCTCTCGACTAGACCAGGCAACACATGGGAACCGAGCAGGAATTGAACCTGCGACCTCGGTGTTGTCATTGTTGTCAGCATCGCGCTCAAATCACTGAGCTAACTGGCCGTCAACCAACTTAGATAAAAAAAAAACAAGCAACCAAACAAAAAAAGCAGCACCCATCCATTCATCTAAATTTTTTAAGAAAGAAAGGCCATCCATACAAACACCACAGTAAGTTACCCTTAATTTCAGCTACCTTTCTAATTTGTCATCTGCATCTACTACATCTAGCATCCATTTTCTCAGATGCTAAAACCTCTTCAAAGTGTCTTGGCATAGTCCCTTGGTTTTGATTCCACTTGCTCTCCAGCTCTAATCAACTGTTACTGCTTTTCAGTGATATTTTTTCCTCATTTGTCTTTGTGTTGGTCATACAGATTTTTATATATGTTAAAATATACATTAATAGGCTCTCCAAGAACATACAGACTAAGGATAAGAAATCTATAAAAATAACAAAAAAAATATTTGTGTTTAATTTAACTTTGGTCTATCATGGTACCAAGTATACTGCTTCACAGAATCTGCCACATGCCTGAGGTCTAAAACTAAATAGTGGAAAAAATAATATGCTCCGGAACTCAAAGATTCAAATAACTGAATTCTGCAATTCCAGTGGCTTTAACTTGGTCTCAGCACCACTTGAAATATCTATAACAGCCTGTGGCAAAAGTGTTAAAGATATAAAAGATCTATTAATTGCATAAAGATGTATAAAACCAGATCATATTTGATTTATGAAAGAAATTATATTGAAACACCTTATTAACGTCAAGGTTCTTGGGGAAATAGCCATTGACATGAACTATAGCAGCAACAGGTATCTAGACTTTCAGAAATTCTTTGACAATTTTTCACTCAATGGAATAGTGCATACAATATTAAATATAAGCTGCGCTAAGGAAAATTTCGAGACTGGATAAGGAAAATTATAAGACTAGGTAATTGGCTTAGAGACAAAAGCAGAATATCAGAATTTAAAGTATCCATTCATCATAACATGGCAAGAACTGTTTTGCATGGGATTTATATCAGATATATTTTTTATTTAAAAATATTTTTTTATTTAAAA
>NW_009721986.1:0-23564 GCF_000703405.1 Apaloderma vittatum | reverse complement strand
ACATTCAAAACCCACCTGGACGCCTTCCTGTTTAACATCATCTACGTGATCCTGCTCTGGCAGGGGGATTGGACTAGATGATCTTTTGAGGTCCCTTCCAATCCCTACCATACTGTAATACTGTGATACCATTTATGTGGGGACCTAGGTTTTCCCTGCACTGATGACAAAGTGAGATTAAAAATCTTTTAAATAGAAAGTTATCTTGTTAATGTTAAGAAGGACAAAATCTTATAGCCTGATGAGTGGAAGAAAAGCATTATACAACTTCATAGGTGTGTTGTTCTCCATTCATGACAATGTGAGGAATATTAAGTGTGGAAGCTACCTCTTTAAAGAATGTATGAAAATACCTTAGGTAAAATTGTAACTATCCTAATTTCTCAGTTCAGTGGGAGTTTTGGTGTGTGCTAAACTTGCAGTAAAAATGAGTTATGAAAATAGCTGTCATACAGGCCATTTTCAAAACATGAATAATTCAAATAAGTTTCTATTTTTTTTCCTTAAAAATATTAAACTCTGTAGCTTGTACAATTAATGCAGCTGAAATAGTGAGGCTTTAAAAGAAACCACTTATTCTATACAATAACATTTCATTGGAATTTTTATTGTGTTTATTTTCATGGATCTCAATAGACAATATATCCTGTGCAAGGGAAAAATGTAATCTGTTTTACTGACAGTGCACAGCCAAAAGAGAGATGGAGTTTGCATTCTGCATGTTGTGAATGAAAATTGAGAATATATGTAATAAGCATCTCTAAACCTTAATGAGTTATTGAGCTGTGTGTCTCCTAGTGTATCTTTTTAATGTATTTTCTAGTTTCTACACAACTTTTCTGTGGAAAAAGAAAGCCCAAATGAAATTAAAGTGAAAATATACAATGAAGGAAAATTCAAAAAAACCCAAATATTATTGAAATTAAAACTGTATTTGCCCCAGGGTAAATGCATGGTGAGAATCAAGCCAGGAATTACTATGGCACTGAAGCTCCAGTCAGAATCATCCCTGAGACTTCCAGAAAATAGTGTTCCTCACACCTATTCTATCCAGTGGTACATGTACATACAGAGGCAGGAATGAGAGCTGCTGTTTAAAATACTGAACATTTTTCAAACATCAAAGGCAAATAATTTTATTTCCCCTCAAGATTAAATGAAGGAACTCAAACAAAATACATATCTTACCTTTGCAGTTCTTTCAGCAAACATAATTTTAGCAAAACCATCCTAGCTCAGAATTTGAATGGAAAACATTTAAGTAACAAAGAGAACTGAGAAATTAGTACATGTATATGGAACAGAAATACAAACACTGTTAGACTGATTGAAAAAAAAAAAAAGCTGTGAGTCAAAGATTCTGTTCAAATGAAGAGCAAGGTTTGGGAAACCACAATTTGATTCCCTCTTCTATCACAGGCTTACTATATAACCTCTGCTAAATGGCCTAGGGCAAGCAAATTCTTTTGTGATCCTTTCAGTCGAAGAGCTGGAAGTTGATCTCTACCCACAAGAAAGCAATTTTTACTGTTTAACATGTTCATGTCCTCCAGTTCCATGGTGACAGAAGTATCACTAAACAATTCTGCTACTTAACCATCTTTGCCATTGAAAAGCTTTTCTAAACATCTCATCTAAAAAAAACCCCAAACTTTCTTCTATTTCCTGTCAGTACTTTTTGCTTATCTAAGTTGGCTTATTCACACTTTCAAGTGGCCTTTGTATAGAGAATTACCACACATGACTTAACTACATCAACAGAACATGTCTAATTACACTTCAATTAACACTAGCTGGGAGTACTCATATAGTTTGCTATTGAAGCTCAGAGGATGTGCAGTGACCATGAAGCTTCTGTAACACAGTCATATGTCTGATCTGGGCATGAAATCCATTCCACCCTCAGCACTGAGTGCCTCCTTCTCTCGTCCATCCAAATCCATGAAGGAGGTTTTCTAGAGCAGTTTTGGTAGTAAACTCTCCTGCATCACACCTAACAAAACTGGCACCACACACAAATAATTGTTGCTGTTTCATCTAACAGGTTAGGGCACGTGTTCCGAACAGTTCTGAAGTCATTTTTCTTGATGGAAATTAAAATGATGTTTCCCATTTTCACAGAGACACATGGATGCACAAGTTATATCACCTATACAGTGAAGTGGAATTAAACTAAGAAAAGCTTAACCTAATAGTAGCATTTAACTACTACATTATTGCTGCATTCAGAAGAGAGGAACAAATGAGAGGTAGGCTAATTCACCAGTCATCAGCTCAAGAGATGGCAGACAGTGGTCAAAGAGCACTTGCCTACAGTCAGGCAGAATCATAGAATCATAAAATCATAGAATTGTCATGGTTGGAAGGGACCTTAAAGATCACCTACTTCCAACCCCCCCTCCTTGGGCAGGAACATCTCCCACTAGATCAGGCTGCTCAGAGCCCCATCCAGCCTGGCCTTAAAAACTTCCAATGATGGGACTTCCACTACCTCTCTGGGAAACCAGAAATTAAAACAACCAAATAAATAAACAAAAAAAATTATTCACTCATTTCCAAAGTGAAGTATTTATTGTCATTAATCCAGAAATACATCTCATCTCGCCACTGCTTGTGTGTGCTAGAGCCCTGCACACTTGTAGCTACAACACTACCCCAAAAGCCTCAGTAGAGCCCTTCTGGCAAATTATCAGGGAAGACTTCATTATGATACAACATATGAGACAGATTCAGTCAGACTGCTAGGAAGCAGGGAGCTCAAAGAGCAAAAAGTACTGGATAACAAGACAGATGCCTTCGAAAATCTTTCTTCATTCTGAAATAAGCTAAATCTCTTGGTCAAATTGTGCAATTTTAGAAAGTTATTAGAGTCGTAGAGACAGATGACTAATAAACAAAAATGCAAATTTATGTTCCCAGTCAAAAAGATTAATATAAAAATATAGTCACTCCATTTTTTCTATACTTAGTATTCACTACATGTTTGACTAGGCTAGTTAAACATGATCCTGAACACTCAGTCTAACTTAGTAACTTATTTATGCCTACATCCTGAGTATCTGGCAAATCCCACTTCCTAAAGTATGCTAATTTGCTTTTACAAACAACTTAACTGAGCAACGAAGTTATGCACCTTCACCGTCTTACAGAGGGATTCTGCCTGCTTACACACATTAAATTTCTCCAGCAACTGCATAAAAACACAGGCACTTAGGTGAGGAGAAATAGCTCAGTAGGCATCAAATATTAAAGCACAAATTAGATGGTGACATTACAAAATTTCTCCTGAACACCTCTTTCAGAAAGATAACTAAAAGACTTTCCACAGTCATGTATTGTGATAATACACAGACCTCAGCAGTTAGACAAAGGCCCCTTATGCAATATCTCAAGTTATGTCACAACTTTCTGTCTTTTTGCTTGTGTCTGTCCACTGGGAAATATTCTTTCTTTTTTTTTTTCCCTTATTTCTCTGCTACATTTCAAGACAGGTGAATGAAGAATGAAGTCAGTGTCACATGGAGTTTCAGTATGTTTTAGAAAGATCTCTTTGTGAGTGTATTAGCTTCTATGGCTGTCACGTTGCTGTCAAAAGAAAGCTTTCATTATATTATGTATATTTATACTACACACATCCAATAAACATATATGTACACGTTATTTGCACTAATGTTATATGCAATATGTTATAAAAAATAAATGAACAAAAATCAAAATAAACTACTTGCAAGGAAAATATCCCACGTTACTTCCCCAAACTTTTGAAGAAGTATCAGAATATTGAGAAACTGCACATGGAAATGAGATAATCACAAAAATAATTACTAGCAAGGGGACCTAGATATATATGAACACATCTACATGATTTTAATTTCAAAATCACAATTCTAAGACAGATAAAGGCTTGGAATATCTACACATACCTCTTACATTTTCATAGATCAGTTCCCCTTTTCTGTATGTGTAAGTCATAAGGAAATCATACTAAGGTTAATGGTGGTACTATTAGGTGACACATAATAAAACATAACATCTGCTTGCAATGTGTAGTATATGAAGAATGTGGAATTCCCAAACAAAGCACTAGTTTTTGGACAAATTTTAACTTACTAGTTCTGGTAAAGTTCCCCAGGCTCTTTTCAGCAGCGTCCAATGACAGGACAAGGAGTAATGGCTACAAGCTGGAACACAGGAGGTTCCACAAAAATATTAGAAAAAAATTTTTAACTGTAAGGGTGACAGAGCACTGGCACAGGCTGCCCAGGGAGGTTTTGCTTCCTTCTCTGGAGACATTCAAAACCCGCCTGGACGCGTTCCTGTGTGATCTACTGTAGGTGATCCTGCTCTGGCAGGGATGCTCTTTTGAGGTCCCTTCCAACCTCTAATATTCTGTGATTCTGTGATTCTGTGATTCTGTGAAACTTTAATTAATATTCATAAACCTTTGGTAATAAGTACTAGAGAAAATATATAGAGAAAGGGAAGAGTAGAATTGTTAAATGATTAGTCCAAAAACTTACAGTAAGTGAAAGGTAAGTTAATTAAAATAATGTCTTCTCATTTCTTACAAACTCAGGACAGTTTTCTCTTGATCCTAAGAGAAAATTTGGACAATTTTTCGCAGGTAGTTATGACAAAATAAGAATCCTGAAAACTCAGTTTCTACAGTATCTGTGAACCCATCTACTTTCTTGGGTGCCCTATCTTCCTGTATTGGGTGCACATGGCAAAAATTTGATATTGGAGGGCTGCACGGCCCCCCCCCCCCCAGCCACAGCTGGTTCCAGCTGGCTCCAACTGATGCCTCGCACGGCACAGCTGGGACCCTTGGGCAAGATGGTGGCTCCTTGGAAAAAAAATGTAGTTAAGAGAGAGGAAAAAAATATTGCCAGGCAGTAAGAAGTGGGGAAAAATGTGAGAGAAATAGCCCTGCAGACGGCAAGGTGAGAGAAGTAGGAGGGGGAGGAGGTGCTGCAGGCACCGGAGCGCTCTCTGCTGCAGCCCCTGGAGGAGACCACATCTGAGCAGATATCCACACTGTAGCCTGGGAAGGACACCATACCAGAGCAAGTTCATCCTGAACGATTTCAGTGTGCATGGGGTAGACCCATGTTGGAGTAGGGTTAAAAACATGAGGAGGAAGAAGTGGCAGAGAGGAGCTGTTGTGGACTGATCCCTACCACTAATTCCCCATCCTTCTGCACCACTCAGTGGGGGGAAGGAGCTGTTTAAATTTATCTTTGATTTTCACCATCCAATTCTATGTTAATTGGCAATAAATTAAATTTATTTTCTCTCAGTCAAGTCTGGTTTTCCTGTGATGGTAACTGATAAGTGATTTACCTGTCTTTATATTGACCTACAAGTTTTTTTATCTTATTGTCCCTCTGTTCTGCTGAGGACAGGGAGTGAGAGAACTGCTGGATGGGCGTTGGGTATCTGGCCAGATCAACCTACCATGCTTCACACACCAAAGACTTTTTACAAATTTAAGGTCCTGGTTCTGAAGACACCAGAAGGAGTCAACAGAGCTCAACAGTTTCACATCCAGAGCACACTTAAGCACCATCAAGTTCAATAAGATAGATGTTATTCTGCCTCATTTTTCTGAGGGCTTGGTATTACAGGCAGTCTCAAGCACCTGTAGCAGATCGAGGTCTATACAGAGTGTCACTGTAAGTAGCTCTTAAAAAATAAAACCTGACTGCAGGAAGAACCATTGGTCCCAATTATCCAGTAGTTCAAGCACTGACGTAACACGTGAGAGGATATGCTTCAATTGTCTTTCAAGAGTATTCGAAACTCCTATTGCCAAGTAAAGTGCCGTAGCCATCCGACTATGAGCTCTGATGGGATATTTCTGCTGAAATCATACATGATCATCCATAAGACACCTCTTCTCCCTGCTATTAGCTTGCTTAAATAGCTCTCTCATCATTGCAGTAAATTTTGTGGATTCCATCCCAGACATGCCACTCTTCCTGTGCACTGCATGGGTGGCTCCCAGAGCTAGCCAAGGTTCAGCCTCAGAGACAGACATGCATGAAAGAGTTTGGCGTGGCAATTCTCAGGATACAGCCCTTGCTTCTTTTTTCACATCTCAGCATGACTCTTTCCTCCATGGCTTACATTAGAAAAATAAGCACTGTTGTGAATTTAATGATGTCTTTGCCTTTCACTGACAACAGATTATGCTTGTTAAAGAGTTTTTTGTTTGCTATTGTTTTACATCTGGTTTCCAGCACTAGCTGTTTTTATTCACTTCTTTCCATTCAGCTGAGCAAAAAAGCTATAGTAGTTTAAAAAAAAACATCAGACAGAAATGCTTCTTAGTCATTTTTCTTCACTGCCTGGGAACCAGATTTATGAAACACTATGAAACAGATATGAACTATTTTATATTACAGAATTTTCCCCTTCTCCATCGTGGACCCTGCATTTTCTCATGAGCCGTGAAAGGGGGATAAGTCTGTTTATGTGAGCCAGGGCACTCTTGAAAACAAGATTATAAACCTCAAGTGGCTAAGGCAAAGAAATATTTATTTTGTTTAAAATAAATGGAGAAACTCTTGGATTATAACTGGAGTCATATGTTATAAATCAGTTTATTGAATAACATAGCCTTGGAACAATCACTGTTCTGGGACATAGACTTCTATTCCATAGTGAAACTTCCACAAAAAACAGCTACAGACTATGCTGCTAATGATAAACGTTGAAAAACTAGAAATGCTTCTCCTTCCTTCTTTCTGGCCCTTTTTAAATGGCTTTGGGCCTAACCCTTAGGAATTACACAGCAAGACATAAACTAAAAGCTATCATCTTGAAGACTAAACTGATAGGAATTTCTTTTATGCTCTTTCCTGAACTGGTGCTTTCTCTGCTATCATTAACGTATTATCTTCCATTAGTGAAGCTTATGCTTTTCATGCTGTGAGAACCTAAACTCCAGACAGAAATGCTATGATGCTACATCTGCAGGATAGGACTCTCCTTTTCTTGTTAGCAGTGCAAAGAAAAAAGCAGTACCAAATCTCATTATCATCAGAAGGGTGAGAGAGTCTAAGGAATTAGAAATAAAACTAAGAAAATGGAGGGTCCACACTGTTAAAACAGGGGCAGTTAGATACCCTGAATTTTCCACCACTCCAAATGTGTCAATCAAAGATAACACAATGCAAGAATATCTGAGTGACACTTCAAGCTGCATTCATAAGCAACCTGCCTCATTCAAAGTCAATGAAGAGACAGGACTTACAAGCCCACACTGGAAAGTTATTGAAATGTGACTGACATCTCAAAGGAAAAGTGTCAACGGGATAGTATGACCCTGTGCTGAAACATTGCAAGGTTAATCAAAGTTATGGCAGCCAGGGGCTAGAAAGACCCTACCTTGGATTGAATTCTTGTAGTGACAGCAGTGATTGGGCCACTATCTCCTTTTTACGTCCTTTCCCACTGACATTGGCACACCAAGTTTGTATCATTTGTCCAGTCTTTGGGGATCATTTTAGAAAGGTTCTGGTGGATGTTGCTTATGAGAAGATTTTATTCATGTGAGTAATGATAGGCCTCCCTTTTCCTCCTCTGGGACTCACTGTGCAGTTAACATATGATCTAAGATAGTAAATATACCACTGGGAGATTAAAAGAAAGTGCTACAAATTGCAGAGTTGCTGCTCAAAACAGAGTAGGTAAAGTTTGAGTTAAAGGATCAGTAGAAGTCCTCTGAGTTTCCATAGAGCAATAAAGAGAATAGGTAAATGCTCAGACTGTTTCTCAAAGTTTTCTATCTCCCCAAGACCAGAGAGTTCCTGACAATTCATTATTTACCAGTAGCATCCAAGGAAACACATTATATAGTCATATCTCCTTCCCCCACCACGCCACCCACACCCTATATACAGACAATGTATTATTTCCCATTAATTTGTTTAAATGTGCTATTATGATTAAAACGTTGACCAGAACTACACATTTAGCCTAAGCACACCCTACAAATAAAAAAAAACTAGTAACAGAGATAAATTAAAGAATACAGGATACAACCAACACAATAGTTATGTTCATATGTTCATAGTTACAAAATGCAATCCGTAAGTAATTTAAGCAAGAATGACTTACTTTTATATAAAAAAAAAGAAAAGAAAAGAAAAGAAAAAAAAAGGAATCCTCTGGTTTATTTTCTTCCCGGATCGCATATTTTTGCTTTCTTGAGTTTACTTCATATGTTTCTTGTTTTCTTATTCTGTCAGCCCATAGCAATATCTCACAGATACAGATAGCACCTTCTTGACACTGCATATCATTATCTAAAAATGCTAGTGGCCTTATTCTGTTGGTTTCATTCCCTGCTCCTCCTCCTTTTCTAGAAGGCAAACAGTCTAGAAAGTAAATATGCTACTTCCCTAGAGCCTAGGGACCTAGAAACCTTTTTTTTTTTCTTCCACAGACTCACTGTCTCATTTCTAAATCACTGCCTGCAATGAATGTCACACAACATTTCCATTATGGAATCAGTCCTCCAGTCAATTATTTAATTAAAGGAAGATTTACCAAATAATATCCCTTTCTCCTCCAGTAAAAAGATGGGAGCAATATGATAGCAAAATGTTTATTTCTTTATTATTAATTATTTTTTAAACCAATGATGGAGAAAGTTCAGATGGGGGAAAGATCACCTTGGGAATATATTATATCAAACATGACCAGCAAGGACTTTTCTTTTAGGAAGAATAATGGTTTAATGTTTAATTAATCCCATCCATTTCTGCATTTATGGGAAGGCGGAGAAGAAGAGTCTGCTTTATAATGTGGAAAATTAAATATTAAAAACTTTGTGCCTATTTGACTTTACATTTTCTTGTTATGAATGGGTATTTTCACTTTATTTCACTTTCTTCAAACTACAAGAGACAGAAGCAATTACTGCAGCTCTGCTGAACAAAGGTATTCTCAATGTACCTCTGATACTGCCTTGCCAATCCCAAAACAAAACAAAAAACTAAAAGCCATTTAAAGTATTAATGGAACCTTTAAAACTCACATTCAAAGTGACGCAGGTTACTCAAGATTAGAGAAGGCCAGGGAGAACTTCAGAAAAGCTAAACAAAGTTATGCATTTGAGAAACTCAACAGATAAAATTCAGTGTAGACAAGAGGCAATGTACATTGGATGAAATAATGTGAATTGCCCTTATGTACAAATGGGTTCTAAATTAAGTGTACCTATTCAGAGAGAAAGATGTGCAAAGTATATTGGACAGTTCAATAAAACCATTTGTTCCACGGACGAGGGTAGTCAAAAAGCCCAACAATATTATTAAGGTCTGAAGAATTCAGAGCACTAGAAAGAGGGAACAATAATGAAAACAATGCCTTTAAATAGAGTGACCTTAAATAGTTTATGGTCTTGCCTTGTCTCAAAAAAGCAGAGTTTATTCTATTTTTTTTTTTAGAAAAAGGTTCATCCAGAGGAAAGTTGCAAAATAATGAAGATGGTTAAACATATGACAGCTCCTGAGCTGAGAGAAAGGATGGAACAGAGGTATGAATGGCCTCTCTGAGCCACACATCCAGCAGCTATTTCTGCCTCCTTTCTGCTTCTGAATGGTACCTTCGAGAAGCGCCCTTCTCTCCCACCACTGCCAGAGTCCTGTCTTGCTGTTGCTCCAGCACAGAGCCTACCCTAAACCCCATTCCTGGTTCACAGCCCTGTGCCACGTCCTCCTCACACTGTGCCTGCAGCCTGGGGCAAATCACCTTACACTGGGAAGAGACAAAGTACCGAGGGGCACCCACCTTCAGCCATATCCTCACAACATGGATGCTGTGCAGCAGGGCAGGCTCAAGCCCACATGCTGAAAGCACACGTGTTCTAGCATGCACTACTAAAATTAGTACCAATGATGAAATCTTTTTTGTAGGCCTCAGATACTGCTGGGTGGAAAACTTCTAAAATGAAAATTCTTCCACGTTTCTCTCCTAGAAGAAGGTGATCCTCTCCCTCCCTTGTGCCATCCTTACTCTACCCTCTCTCATGCCCTAGTCCTTCTCTCTCCTGCATTCACTTTTGATTCAGTTCTTCCTTTCCCATCTCTCTTTGTTCGCTCCTTACTTTCTGTGTCTCCTGTCTTTGCAAAGGTCCTGAAAGTTCAACACAGCCTAAACCGATCAGAGCTTTAACCCTCGCACAGCAAACCATGTCTCCCTTCCACTGCTGAGTGCTTGATCTTCCTCTCAAGAGATGCAGTCCAGTGGGCTGCCAGCAACCAGCTGTGTGCTGTGTTGCGCCAGATACTCTGAATCTGACTTGTTCAATTCACAATCAGAGCCCAGTCTGACTACAAGATTAAATTCCACTGTCTTCTCCCATCTTCTAGCAGCCTAGAGGCAGTGAGGAAGCTCACCGCCTGGCTTTGGGGTGGGAATGGCCTGATGTGCACTCTTTTTGCTCTGTACAGAGAAATTAGCATAACTGAACTTATTTAACATTGAAGCAATTTAACATTGGTTTAGTTAAAATTTACACGGAAAACCTTGACCATGGGATCTACTCTGATTCATATTAAAATTGGTTGGGAATTTCACATAGCCTTATTAGGAAAATATTATTTGCTGCATTTCTCAGTTTGATTTAAACCAGAGTGTTCATGTCACTGTTCCACTCCTCTCTCTCTTGTTACTCCAATAATTCTGCAATATCACTACAGTTCTCTTCTCCCTGCAACCACTTAAACTCTGGACTTCTCCCCTCATGCTCCCAGAGGTCTATTCACACTCCTTCAGAACTTCTGGCAGTTTCTCTTTATTGATTACAGCCAGTTCTCTGCCTTCTCCCACGCGGGTTTTTTTACCCTCTTTCCATCGTTAATGAAGCAAGAATAAGAGCCAAAGCCTACCACCCAAGTGCCTTTGCCATAAAACCCAATTCACTTCTAGCCCCTTTGCATTTGGTTTAGTGCTGCTGGTGTTATATTATGCACATATTCTGAACTGTGATGCCTGTATGTAAATGTCAAAGGATGCAAACCTCTGTAAGTACATGACACTAATAATAGTCCATCCAAAATAGGCACTGAGACAACTTTCATTTTCTATTATTGCCTCTAAGTGGGACCTAGCATGGACTGTCCTGACAGGCAGCCTAGAGGTATGAATTTCTGATTCTAACTTTGCTATTGGTTTGTTCAGCAAAGTTAGGAGTACTGGGTCCTTCTCTTCCCATCTGTAAACCAGGATTAATCAAGGTTACCTCCTCCAAAAAAAGCTTTTAAATCTGCTCAAGCAAATGCCAAAGTAAGAATGAAGTATTTATTATTTTTTAATAACTGAGAGGTTTTAAACAAGACATTCTTACAGAGCCAATCCCAAGGTTATACGTGAGCTCTGCTGATTAACCGCTGTTTTATAGATATGTGTTTTGTGTAAGTATACCAGTTTTCATGCCTCTCAGCTGTTCTTGCTAAGAAACTAGAAGTTTAGTTGCGATCCAAAAGAAGATTTATGACTGCAGAGCCCCCTAACTTTTACCAGTAAAAAGGACATCATTTTAGAGAGGTTAACTCAGTATGAAATTTAGAAACCGGAGTTGTCTGGCAAGGAATTTATTATTACAGAAATCCTGAAAGAAAATAAAGGTTTCAGATCCAAACCAGATATTGTGGCCAACAAACTGAGGATCAGAAAAAGGCAAGAAGTTGGCCTCCCTTCTAAACAAAGTCCATTAGGGATGCCATTTGTGACTGATTTTCTTACTAACCTTATTAATTAGGACCCTCAGGAAATTCAAAAGTGAAAAAGAGGGTGAGAAAGAATGTTTGCCAGAATTGCTGCAGCATGTGTCAAACTCCCTTGCTTATAAGACATGTACATAAACCAGTAATATTTTATCTATTCCAGAACAACTGAGCACAGTGGGAAAATTCCACTGAGTTCAGTTCACATATCAATTTACACTTAAGGGTAAAGTGGTTAGGTTAAATGTCTTGTCTAATTGAATTGTTTTTATTATGGATTCTGGTTAGTCTAAACAACATGGCATTCAGTACATTAAGGATGCTGTACACGGGTAGCTCAAACAAATTCTGTTGGAAGTTATGAAAAAAAGAAAATAATTTAATGCTTTTTTTTTTTCCTTTTACTGCTTGTTTTTACAGTTTCCAGAAGCAGATTAAGGTCTTCAAGACACTACTTCTAACAGACATAAAGACCAACATTTTACATGCTAACTAGGTTGGGGTTTTTGCTGTTTCGTTTTATTATTTCTGCTTTGGGAAACATTTTATATAGTTAAAAGCAAAAGGGAGATGGAGGAGAAGGGAAAAAAATCTAGGGCAGAAATTATGCCATTCTTGATTTACATATGCCCAACCTGATAGCTCAATGATTACAGAATCCATTTTTAGAATATGTAATTCAGAGAGGTTGTTAGAAAAAAATAAATATGCATTTCTGATCTGAAAATTTCAATCTATTGTGACAAGAGCCAAAGGCAGCCAGACCTTTGAATTACTCCCTTTATTTGTATCAAAATGGTACACTACAGTAAATAACCAACAGGTTCTTAATTTTTAAAGCAAGTCTCTATTTGAATGCTAGATTAAATAATTTTTAAAAAGGAAACCCAGAATCAGCTAAGTAAAATAAAAGAAATAAAACTGGATTATAAAGAATATATTTGCATATATCCCAAATCATATATTTGAAAGCAATTCATTCTTTCTAGACTTGGTTTCGGACAAAATGACTTGATCTGCGTTTCAGCACACACGGTGCAGTACCCTTGAACTTGAACTCCAAAGTTTTTCCTTCCATCACCTCCCCACTTCTGCAGCACATCGGCTCTCCACACCGTTCACCTGCCCTCTGCCCGTGCTGCAGGCTCCTGGTTAGCTGCCGCAGGCTCTCTACCCTCTGCTCTCAGACTTCCCCTATGCAAGAAAACACAGCTACCTCCCTCCTGCCCCATCACTCCCTTTTTAGAGGAACAAAGAAATGAAAGTAAAATGCCATCCATCACACATATACACTCAGGAACCAGTGTTGTTCTCTGTTCTTCTCACAAAACATCGACGCTGGCAAGAAAGCTTCATGGTGATAATTGGGAGAACCACACAGCAACATACATCATTGTCTGCTCCTGGTGCTACTGCGTATGCTCCATGTGAGGATCTGAAGGGGTGACATTCCAGTGGACAAATGGTATTTCAAAATAATACTAATTTATTCTGCAGCCTTGCACAATCTGCACTGAGAGCTAGTGGCAACATATTGAACAGTACTACAGATCTCTCCAGCACAGACTCTTCTCCTACAAATGCAGAATTAAGTATTCATGAAGAGATTTCAAAGGTCTAAAACGACTGTAGAGCTTTCAAGATGCGACATTCTGAACTAAGACACTGTCAAATAACAAGGCATAACTGGAAAGGCAAAATTAATCTCCTGAATATAACAGAAACATAAGAATAAATGATTGGCACTAAACAGAACAGTTCTCTTCCCTTCCAGCTTTTTTTTTTCTTTTTTTTTTTTTATATCTAAGTATACAACAAAATGGCTGCTAGTTACAATTTTTTGATCAAGAGAATACAGGATTGTCTTCTAAAAAAAGCTTTTGAAGTTCAGACTGATCCTTCACAACAAATGTTTTATAAAGAATACATTTTTTGAGGCCAATTATTATTATATACTTTTCCAGCACTGCCAATGACTACAAAACCTCCTAAAAATTAAAACTAAAAAATATTGTGTTTTACTCAATTTGCATGCACCAAATTCCACCAAAGGTTTCCTTAAACAAATCAACATGGAAATGTTCTAACTGAGGTAACTTAAGGCATTCCAGCACAGCTGGACACTTCCCATAAACCACACCTGAAGTACCGGGCTGAACTCACAGTTACGTATATTCATTGGGGTAGCACTAATATGAGTTCTTGTACAGGAGTAAAACAGATGGAAACTCAATGTGGCAGTACTGAGAAAGTCACAAACCATCTTTGCTTAAATTCCTCCATGCCAGGAATAATAAAGTCTAAGAGACAGATGGCCTAGACCAAGCAAAGGGTGTTGTCAGTCCAGCTCTACAGTAGCCTCCACTACAGAGGAACATGTCAGAATATAAAGCTGAATTTGCACCTTTGGTGGACACTCAAGAAGTACTCTCTGCAGTGACTACTCAATAAATACACCATGTGCCAGTGTGTGACTGCACCCCATTGTACAGACTGTGCACACCGTGCAGGGCTGCAGAACCGCATACACGTCACACACTGACTTCAGACTTGCTGTGCCTGAATTTTCATTACTTTGCATGCAAAATCAGAATAAACTATGCCCACTTAAAATCTATGTACTCAAAACCCTTCTCCCATAAGCTTAGATTTGACATTCCTGAATAAAGGAGTGGAGGATAGTTTTAAAGTAAATCAAATTACAGGACAGTGTTTCTTATTTGAGGGATGGCTGGAAGATGAAAAGTGAGTTTTACTTCAGTTTTGCTTATTATCTGGAGAAGGAAGGAGGAGAGAGGCATTTATTTGTTTCTTTGGCTGGAAGGGTATTTTATTAGACATAAGACAGCAAATGCATTGACGTATTTATTTCCCAAGGGAAGTGACAAATCAGTATATACCAGGAGAAACTTTGCCACTTCTCCTAGAACAATCCCCTCTGTTGCTCTGAACGACTGCATATGCTCTGCCAACAATTTAATTTTTCTTTTTTTTTTTTTGGGTACAGCTTTTATGATGTTTGCCATTAGGTTACCAACATCATAGATAAAACACCTCTCACACTGAGCCAGCACATACAGACACACTTGGGAACTTGAGAGGTTTCTCAGCTCGACTAGAGAAAAATCAAAGCTGCTTTATTTTTCTCTTCCTGGAATCTGCAGCACCTCTTTTTCACTCACAGTAATATGATGCATAAAATTTTTTTGATTTATAGATTTACAAATAAATGTTGGAAACAGAGTAGTATTAGTTTATCAATTCTTTTTCACATATACCTTATTATCCCCTGTTCCTGTGCCATATGAGATGAACACAGTGGTTATGGATGCACGAATTGCTACCATATGTATAAAAAAGTTTCAAAATTAGGAACTCGAAGTTATTCTACAAAGCCAAAGCTTCTAGATATTTTTTAACACAGGAGATGATCATCTCTGTGTACGTATTTATGTAATTACACTTATTTTTCACTACTTGCAAATTTGCATTACATTATAATCCACTAATTTGATACCTATAAATATACTTTTGTTTATTTTTCAGTTCAGGTTTATTGAAAATGTGTAATATCCTAACTGTATGCAATAAATTAAATACTGCATTCAGAGCCACAGGCTGAGAATGTGTCCTTTCCTCTCTGAGGCAAAAAAAAAAAAAAAAAGGGAAAAAAGTGTCATGTCAGTCTTCTTGACTGTTTTTCTGTTCTCATCTTGTGTTCTTTATGTAAGTAAAATTCTATACTGTGTAGAATTTTAGGTGGTTGGGAGGATTTGTTGGGGTTTTTTGGAGTTAGGTTTCTGCAATGTATTTACAAGCTCCTCTATGGAAATTTTTTTCCTCAGAAAGTTGATACATCAAGTGGCTGCTGAAATAGAACCAACCAAATTAGAGCAAAGGGTCAAACTCATACTGAAAGTAAAAGAGCACAATTCTATTGCTTCCAATGAATTTCAATGAAATTCAGGATTATAGCAAAGCACTATAATATAAAGAGCTCTTATGTGATATACCATATCTGGCAACTATGGAACTGGCAGAATAAATGACAAAATCTATCTGCACAAAGTATGTCTTCTTCAGTGAGCTGTTGCATTGATTATAAAAGCTGCTGGAACTTGTAACTTGTTCGATGTAGGTAACACACATGCAAGCAGCTGATGCTCTTCATTGCTACACATCAGCTAATAATGAAAATGCGAAAGTTGTTTGCCACAGGAGAAAGCTCCCTTACCTGGAGAAAGCTATTGGGTCCCACAATTCACAATATTTGATCTTAAAAAATATATTAGAGGGCTGCACACCTTGAAATGTTTCCATCCTGTTATGCAAGCTGGCTTTCATAGTCTCTGCTGTCTAAAGGGATTCCAAATTTTGCTTTCCTATTGTGTAATCCTCCCCCCATTCTGTAATGACGGAGGCATCATTGCTGCAACTCAGCTTCAATTGTACCTCCAGTGGGACAGTAAATAGTCTTTTTTTCTAGAATCTTCTTCCATTTACAATAAGCATATTGTGCTCCTCTATAACACTATCCTCACTCACACTGACATTATTTATTTCAGGCTCACTTCTGAAGTCATGTAAGTGAAAAGAAAAAAAAAAAGACTCATCCAATGATCAAAAACAGTATCTGTACTGAGGAACTTCAATTTCTGTTTTGCGTATGAGACTGACTGAACTAAGTGAAGCTTTCTGTTGTAGCAACAGATTATTTGTTGTGATAAACTGTCCTTTGTCTCACCTTTGCTGGAACAAAAATGAGACTAAAATGAGTAAAGGACTGCAAATATACCCCCTTCTGTTTTCTCTCCTCCTCACTAAGGGGAAGGAATAGCCAGGCAAAGGGAAGCTGCACATTTCAGATTTGCTTTGGATCAGCTTTCAGGATTTATCATCTATTTAGTAGCCTCTTCATGCTCTGGCTCTTGGTCATAAGAATGCATGAGCATTTTGAGGGAAGAAGGCCATGTGGCTTGTAAATAAAATATGCATGCAGCTCCCTAGTTGCAGGGAAGAGTTTGAAAATATCACCCAGGTGGACTCAAAATGTTCTAAAACCGAAAGGCAAACAAAATAAATATGAAATCGGTTATTTTTATACACTGAGTGCTCTCTGAGAAGTCTATAGTGCTCGAGGTTGTCACTGTTTGTTTTTTCTTGCCAGCAGACTACTGAATTGTGATCGCTGCTTTGCCCGAGGAAGGTAAAGACAAATTAAAGTCCCCGAATGTGTCTGCAGTGGGTCACCTTGAAAGGGGCAACCCTTAAAGAAACCAGTCTTCTCAGGGAGATGGTTTCTGAGAAAGAAAAATATATACATGGCTTAAGACTCAGGAAGACAAAACAAAAACATATTGAGAAGCTAGGCACATAAAGCAGGTATTTTCTGGGTAAAGCAGTATGTACAATCAGATAAATGTGAGAAGGCATGCAGTTACACAGCTATCGACTTGGGGGAAGAAAGGCTCCAGCAGTTTATTTTATTTGCACTGAAGTGAAGGAAGTTAGTTATGCATACTCAGTAAAATTGGCCCAAGAGCACAGTTTAGAGAGGAGAGAAGTTGGGGAAAATACATCTTTACTGCACTGAAACATTCAGTAAACAATGAAGGAGAGTCACAAATGAATACAAAACCACCTAACTTCTCAATAAAGCCAAGGAACTGGGTAACCACTTTTATTTCGGTGTTATCTAAACAATAAGACTTCATCATATAATTCCACAATTTAATTTTAATATTGAAAATTATTAAAAACATTTGAAGAAGCTCATAATCAAAACTGATATCTATCAAAATTTAAAAATTCTATTGATCTGAAAAGATTATTTTTTTAACTTTTCTTACCAGATATTTTAAACTGATATTCTAAAATAAAAGATGCAGGTAGTGCAAATTCTATGTATTTTAGCTCCATGGGAGTTACTTTACAAAGTAATTCTGAGAAACTTCTGTCTTTGTCTCTCAATTTTACTGTCAGCCAGCACTCATCTGCCCGTGACAGAAAAGAAGTGGAATGATTTTAAGAATTTAACTTCTGAAATGGGATTTAAACTGTGTATAATCAATAAGGCTCCAGAACCTTGCAGGCATATACAGTTCAATAATAAAAAAGCAACTGTCAATCTCCTTCATTTAAAGTACATGAGATGTTCAACTGGTTACTCTGACCAATTCATAAACCATGAGCGAAATAAGCCTAATTTGATTCCCACAGCACTTGTATCTATCCTCTAGTGATCTACTTGGTGTGAAGATGGGAAACAAAGTTATTATGCTCTTATTAACTAAAAACCTGTCCTGAACAGTTAAAAGTATGTCACAAGTTAAGAATAATTAACCTTAAATCTCTTCACTGTTTCTGATAGGCAGGACCGAGTTAGTTTTATCTTCTGGGTTTAGACAAGGCAGGTGAATTTTGAAGACAGATATTTATATTTTAGGAGCCCCTAATTTGATCTCCCTTGCATTTCAGCTGTGGACTACATTAACCTCATCTCTTCCAAACAAGGATGTTTAATGCAGCGCTACATATCTAGATTTGGAGAAGTATATTATGCTCATTATTTTTTCACAGCAGATCTCTAACTTACTCTCCTTCCCTTTCCTCTTTTGTCTCAGCAGAAAAACAGTGGACAACCCACAGGTCAGAGTTTTCAGTGGGAGAACTGCAATATTGAATATTCAAAACCTAATCCTCCACATTTTCATTCATAGGTACCTACAGAAGGAGTGAGGGGAACGATTATATGTCCCTAAAAATACCTGAACCTTTTTTAACATCTGTCCTCATTTTTGTCGTCATTTTTAGAAATGAAGGCCACATGGGGCCTCCAGACAATCACTCTTTCCTTCTGCCAGCATGTATTCATCCTCAAACCATTTCTGCCCTGAACGCAAAGACGTACATGTAAAGTCACCTGAAGAGGAAGATGTACTGCTTCAAAGAAAACATGCAAGATACCTTTCACTCTTTCTTCACTCTAGTCACAGACAGGCTTGGTCAATCACTGTAAATTCTTAGGACAAACCTGAAAACAGAGTCATTCAAGTATTTTTAAGGGATTAAAGTTACTAGGATCACTGCTTCTGTAGGAATTCTGTGAATGGAAAAGGTGTAGAATCCTGTGAAAGGAGTCTAAACCTTCTCAAACAGAACTCTGAAAAATGTTTAGTGATTTCCACCTAAGACAATGCAAATAATCAGTCTCTCAGTTTCCTGTCTTCCTTAAAAGAACAGAGATCTTAAACAAAATATACTGGATAAAGCATAGGCTGCACTGCTAACCATTATACTGCTTGAAAAAATGTCTTAACAACAATACTCATGGTGCATTTAGACCCAGCAGTCATAACACTTTCAGTACATATTCTGCTAATTTACTTACAGAAGTAAGGATTCTGGGGTTTTAACACTAATTTTTAAAAAATGTATTTTCCAAAACTGGATGAAAGTAATAAACAACACAAATGGTAAATCACAGAGAGAGCTTCATTTTCTGATGTATAATGTAATGGGAAAACTGACAACTAAAAGCTGACCTCTGTTTCCTCGCTTTCTGTATTGCGATCATTGAGGTGAAACTCTCAGACTTATTCCTTTAATTTTTCAAAAGCAAGAAAATGAATAAAATACCCTTTCAGTGATCCTGGTATTTAAGTAAATGACATTTATAATAGGAATGCACTTTTGCCTCCACTTTAGAATCCCTTTTTTTCCTTTCTGAGCAGTTGCCTATGACAAGCAATGACAGACCATTTCCATTTCTATCTCTGATTTCTGTAGCCAGGTCATGCTGTCACATGCAAAGGGAGAGGGCAACTCATTCTGGCACCAAGGTCTTACAGTAGCCGGCAAGCTGATGGACTGGGACACAGGATGGAGCATCCAAGCCCACTTTGCTCACATGTGAGCATCCTATATCAAAGTAATTCCATTAATAGCAGAGTCTTTCATTTCTGCACTCAGCTGTATTTGATGAGGGCAGAGCCCACAATTCTTTGTGCTAAGATGTTCCAGCATTTGTTCCTAGTCAATTATGAGCAAATTTGGCTGATCCTCAGGAATAATGTGGGAAGGCACCAGAGGACATTTGAGTTGCTTTGCTTGTGTTCTTCCCAGTATGTGGCAAGTTCTGACACAAGAGAAGGGAACCCTCAGTAGACTGCACCTCTCACCTTCAATCTAGACCTACCAAAGAGAAATGTCAGACAGATAAGGCTAACTTTGAAATTAATTGTGCAGTGCATGTATATTTCTGAACTTATTATGCAACTCTCTTTACCACTTCAGTGGGCTATTGACACTGGCTGAGATGAAGTTTAATAAATGAATACAGTCTTTCGACTAGTTTGCAGTTTGAGGCTGCTGGCAACTATATAAAAAAATCCCTGCAACAAACCATACAATTGCTCAGCATTATGATCCTATACATCTAGGAACAGCTATTGTGAGTGGCAGTGACTGTCTAAGAATATCTGCATGTTTATTGTTCCCCCCTGAGGCAACAAGCATTGTCTGAAAGGAGAGCTCTGTGTCTTGACTATCCCTTGAGAACTATAATTACAGCTATAGAGGAATATACCATATTGACTCTCAAGTAATTGAAAAAGACTGACAGGCAAAAAGATTTCGATGTCCATCACTCTGAAATTAGATGCTCTGAAAGTTAAAATGCAAAGGCAATGGGCCAACCTAGCCTTAGAGTTAGGTGATTGAATATACCAATATCAATAGAACTATAGCTTTTCATACTGTTCCTGATTTTGGCCCACTGCCTTCAAATAGAACCAAAATAAGTACTGAAAAAAACCACAAGCGCTGCATTTCCAAGACTGTTAATTCTAAATAATAACAACAGCTTTTGGCATACAGCTGAGTGCTTTTTCTAACTAAACAGACCATACCTCCTGATAGAAAATAAAGTTCATAGACTTGACAAAGAATCTAGAATGAGGACAGACTGAATGAAATACAGAGGCAAAGATAAGTAGAAGAATTAAAAGAAACTAAATCATGCTTGAAATTTTACAGCAACTTCATAATAAAACTCTTTGAAATTGTTAGGAAAATATCTCAAGCCACAGAGATCCACTCCTAAAATCAAAAATATTTAAAGGAAATGGGGCTTTGAGCAAATTGATCTAGTGAAAGGGCATGGCAAGGGGGTTGAATATAGATGATCTTTGAAGTCCCTTCTAATCCAAACCATTCTATTATGATGGAACATTTTTAGGCATTTTAATAGCTAGAAATGGACTGTCATCCTCAATAAGAGCAGTCCTTAGTATTTTGTAAGGTAAATTAATCTCATATATGAGTATAGTCAGAAATTTCATCACCAACTTTATGAATGACTTTAACATATACTAAACAGATTTCTTCAACATGCTAGCAAGAAAATTCCCTAGCACAAGATACAGATACTAATCTCATCTGAATGTGAACCATCTGCATTTTCTAGTCAGAAGTATAAGACTTGGGATGACCTCCTCTATAGTTTATCAATAACTGAATGTGCAACAACAGAACTGAAAAAATTAATGAATATAGCATAGTCATATTAGTAGCTAATTTAGATTATTTAGAAAAAAAATATCAACACTGAAGGTGAAATGTAAATCAATGCAAAATCAAAATGTAAAAATGGTCTCAATGTAAAATATTTCAAGATACCAATATAATAATGGGTCAGGTCAATATGAGAAACACCTATTTGAGCTTATCTGCATTTAAATAAGCCAAGAAAACTAATCTAAGCATCTTGAAGGACTTTACTGAGAACTCATTAAGAATGAGAGGCTGGCAAAGAGCATCAGTAGATATAAGAATTCAAGAAGATGACCACACAGGAAACTGTTTGCTTAGCTGGAACTTCCAAATCTTCCCAATCAATTTTCTCACCACCACAAGGTGCCCAGACTCTTTTACCTCCAATAGTCTAGTGTATTTTCTCTGCTCCCTGACTTAATTCGACGTTTAGGTTATTCACAATATCTGACAGATTAATTAGCCATACTTTTCAGACAGGCACAGAGAAGAAATTGTCTTTTTAAAGACAGCCTAATATATCCTTCTTTGTTAAATGTCTGATCATTAAGGTCTGTTCATCTTAAAATTTGTTTAGCATCATGCTCATGTATGACAATAAACACAGGGTTACATTGTGTAAATAACTAGAAAGTCTTAATTGAGAATTTTGTTAAAGATGAGGTATTATTTACTGGGTTTCAGTGTTTTCGACTTTTATTGCATTAATCACAGCTGCATTGTGTTTTGACGATGATAAAGCACAAACTATGTTCTGATACATATACAATGCTCTGTAGGCACACAATACACTGAAGAGTGGCAGAAGAGAATATAATAGAGCTGAAAAGAAAAATACTCAAGCATCATTTTATCATTCTAGCAAACCTGCACTACTCTCGTGAAGACAGGAAGTGTAAAGGTTTCATAATGAAAACTTGAATGGCTTAATGACAGCACTTCTCAACTCCTCGTCCCTTCATATGATGTTCTAAAAGCAGACTGACCAACCAGCTCTTTGGAGAAAAATGCTTTTGAGAACTTGTCCTTTTGAGAAAAAAATGTTTCATACTGTTCCAAAATGAGTCAGACCCATTTTTAGTAAAACTGTGTCTGGTATTCTATTTGTTGGTGACCTTATTTCAGATGAACACCTGCTCTTCCCTTCCATATTCAGTCTTTTCAAGAGGTACCTGAAAAACCTGTGATGTCAGCCTCTCACACAAGCTTTCTCCTTCTGATTGCTCTTTCCGTCCTACTCTTAATAGTTTGTAATTTAAGGTACTTCACTGGTAGAAGTATCTGGGGGGGAATAAAACCTCACACATACGACCAGTATTTCCCAGGACACAATATTTTCATATATTCTTATTATCACAGAATGGCCTCAATGGCTTCATCTACTGGAAATAGACCTCTTAATTAAAGAGAAATGGTAAAGTCAAGTCCACACATAGGCTAGCTTCAGTTTTAGTTCTGTCCGTTTTACATCCTTCTCAGAAACACTGGCTTCCCCCACAGTATTGCAATGATTTTCATTCACGTGAAATCTCTAATTTTAGCCTTCATTTTCACCCAGCTTGTTTCTTCTACTGTTAGAGGAGTTAGCATGTCAGTTAGCACAGCTATTTTCTTTACACTTCTATTTGCACAAGATAATTTTCACCACACATAAAGTGTTACAAGACTAATTCTCACATTAGTGCAAACCAATCATTTATTTCACTTGAGCTTTAAAGTCTTTTCATAGATGAATTCAGGTGGACGTGTAACATAATCCTTACATTTTGTACCGTGGCAAGAGTCCAGCACTATAAAACAAGCTCTAAATCTTCAAAAATTCATCATTTAGCAGACCTGTTTCACAGAATAGTTGCAGCTGGAAGAGATATCTGAAGGTCATTTAGTCCAATCCCCTTCTCAAGCAGGAACACCTAGACCTGGTTTCCCAGGACCGTTTCGAGAGGGGTTTTGCATATCTCCACAGACAGAGACTCCCAACCCCTCCCAACTTGTGTCAATACCTGGTCACCATCACAGTGTAACAGTGTTTCCTGATGTTCAGAGGGAGCCTTTTGTGTTTCAGTTTGTGCCCACTGCCTCCAGTTCTGTCACTGGGTACCACTGAAAAGGGCCTGGCTCCCTCCTCTTTGTGTCCTCCCTTTAGGTATTTACACGCATTAGTATGATCCCTCTGAGCCTTCTTTTCTCCAAGCTGAACAGTCACAGCTCCCTAGCCTTTCCTCATATGAGAGATGCTCAAGTCCCTTGTCGTGGTTTGACCCTGGCCGGCAG
>NW_009721985.1:0-11558 GCF_000703405.1 Apaloderma vittatum | reverse complement strand
TGGAGAAGAGAAGACTTAGGGGAGACCTTATGACTCTACAACTATTTGAAAGGAGGTTGTAGCGAGGTGGGGTCGGTCTGTTCTCCCTAGTGGTGAGTGATAGGACCAGGGGAAATGGCCTGAAGTTGTGCCAGAGGAGGTTCAGCTTAGATATTAGGAAGAATTTCTTTACTGAGAGGGCTGTCAGCCATTGGAACAGGCTGCCCAGGAAGGCGGCTGAGTCACCTTCCATGAAGGTGTTTAAGAGATGGGTGGGTGTTGTGCTGAGGGACATGGCTCAGTGGTGTTGACAGGACTAAGACAAAGGTTGGACTTGATGATCTTGAAGGTCTGTTCCAACCAAATCTGTTCTATTATTCTATGATTCGGTAAGGTACATTTGGACCCAGAGGTGAGAAGAAGCAAGCCAACAACAGGAGAGACACCCTCTAATAGCCGCATTGCTATAACAGTACAGAAAGTCAGGGGAGGCAGATGAGCTGCATGATTTTAAGATTCAAAAAAATAAGAAAAAGAAAGGAAAGCCGAGTGGCTGAAAGTGAGGGGGATGCTAAGAGGAAAGTTGGATGTATGGCTGAGTGGAGTAATGTTTCATGGCTGATGAAAAGGTGAAAGATGGAGATGGGAACATAAGAAGTCATTTTCTCATTTCCTTCGTGGCCCAGCTGTCAAAAATCTGAATATGTCCCGAATTTTTCACTTCACAAATTGAGGATCCTACTCAGTTCAGTTGCTTTCATGATCCAGTTAAATTGCAAATTGTATTTTAACACACTCTTAACTCAATGAGCAGCAGTGTGCCCAGGATCTAACATAGCTGTTTTTTGCAAGGAGTGTATCATCACTGTGAATGCACAGAACCTTGACTTTGTCTATCATGGGGAAGACAGAGGTTTTTCACCTGATGCTCACATCCCATGCTGCTGAGCAGGTTCCTATCAGGTAAGCATTTGCCAAGTCACCAGCTGTGTTTCTCTAACCACACATGTAAGCTGCAAAAGTTTTCCTGCTGGGACCATGACTCGACTCAGCTGGTGCCTTTCTGATAGAACCAGAGCACTGCATGACCACCTAAAACACCTTCAAAGCTTTTATTTGGTTTTTCACTTTATTTGAGCTAGATATAAAAGCTGGCTCTCTTCCTTAAAAGTCCATTTACTTCACAGTACATTTATCCAGGTTTTAAAGACCTGATTTTTTCTTAGTTTCTTTGATATTATTAGCAAAGACCTTGTGGACAGATTCTGCTTTTTGTTTCTTCTGTATATTTAACACAGAGAATTAAGTGGAGTTATTAGGGATTCAAATCAGGAAGGTAGGACCAGGCCCTTTGTGGGGGGTCTAACAGCACGAACAAGTTCATATTATCAGAGACACAGGACAATAGTATGCTCTTTAGTGTAGTAACTACTGTATTTAAAATTTGAAACACTGATATGTTTCATATTCAGTTAAAAATAAACAGAAAATGGAGATAATTTTTGAAAAAATCCCAGCTTTTGGTAACTGTCACTGCACAAATGGCAATTGCACAATCTTCTATGTAGAAGAAAATACCTAGTTCAAAACAGCAACAAAACAATTTTAATGGTAGTAGGAGGGAACATTTGATAACACAAATGACAGAAACTCATCTGTTGCTTTAGAGAAGGATTTTACTTATTACTCAATTCTGGAGTGTCACTCCAGGATCACAAGGGCTGTCAGCAGGCGTGTTTCATCTGAGGAATCTGAAGGAGATTCCTGACACAAAAACGTAGGTTGTCAGAACTGTTTTTCAGTGCTGGGCCAATCCATCAAAAATGGTTATCCCTTTTCTGAGTATTATTATTGATTTATGAAACAACAGATGTGTCTGCTTGTGTGTCTGTGCATGCGTGCATGCATTAATAGGATTTTACACTTGTCTTCCTTCTCCGTGGCCCCAAAGGGAGCAGGAAGATAGTTGTTAAAGGTAACAGGAGCAAGTGAGAAGAGCAATGAGAGCCACAAGAAGTGAATATGAGGCACACAGGCAGCAGAACAATGTCTTTACAGAGAGCAAGAGCAGACCCTGTTGCTTCCCAGCTCCTGTGGCACCCTGCTGCAGTGACCGAAGATAATGACTGTTTACTTTGATAGGCGAGCTATAACATAGAGTGCAAAGGACAGAATCATCCAAATAGTGCAAAACTTTGTGTCTGCAGATAGTCATTCCTCACAGAAGTGTGTTTATAGTGATGCTTATGACTCACTGGGACACCTCCTCACTGCACTGTATCTTCTCTAAATGCGCTTTACAATGTTGTTGAAAAGAATTCAATCTCCCTTCCCACTTTTACAACCTGTTAGAGAGAGCTCATGCAGACATAGGGATATGCTTAGATGAGCACCTTAGATGAAAATGTTTGAGATGCTTTGGATACCACCATCTGTGATAAATGGTATCTGATAAATCTATGTTTAAGCCTGTCTATGTATGAGTTTGCAGTTACTTCCTATATGGATTAGCTTGAAGAAAAAGCAGCAGTGTAATAATGTGGATGGGTATGGAATAGCATCCAAAAATTGGAGAAATCCACACAATGGCTATCATCTGTTGGCTCTCCTGAGGGCACAATATTTCACTCTTCAGCTTGTGTCCTGTGCCATGCTCCTCATCTACCTCTTTTTTCAAGAAAGCTGAAACCCTCTAGTGCAGTGGAGGGAAAACCACAAACGGATCTGCATGCAAAGTCTACATAAGTCTTGTCTTGGGCCAGGATTCATGCAGTATTGGCAAAAGCAGCAGAGGCCAATCATTTGAGGGCAAAGGTGATTTTGTTTTGGTTAATAATGTGATACACTTATTTTCTGAAAATTTAGAGATTAGAAATAATCTTCCTATTAATGAACATGGGATTCCTTTCTAGATTAGATAATGCTGAAGACAAATGAGGGGAGGGGAATGTAGTATTAAATGCAGTTTTTACAAAGTCCTTTTATGTGTGAGTTTGTGTGAATGGTACCTGTAGGTACTGTTAGAATAGAGAAATAGTTACCAGAGAACAACATGACAAAAAGAAAATTACATGCTCGGAAGATGAGTCTCATAACGACGTTTAAGTTCTGTCCAGCATCCCCTTGCAAGAACTTGCAAACTCAGAACACCAAGGATTTGCTGAATTGGTACACAGCCACCAAAATATACGAGCACCAACAATGCAGAGCCTGGCATGTGCAGATGTGTGAGTGTATGAATTGCATGAGTGACTGTGTTGTGTGAACAGTTGTCCATCTTTAAAAAGAAGAGCTTGATGTGACTATTAATAACAGCGTAATGAATAAAGGCACTCTAATAAACAGTAGCTGTGCTCTATTTCTCTCCCCACATCAACACTCTATGAAGAGAAGGGAATTGGAAATTAAGGGAATTTGCAAGACAGAGATGTGAGAAACAAAAGTAAGGCAGGAACACAAGACCATGAAAATTGATGCCTAATTTATTGATGGCGAAATCTACAAGCATTGATAATGGTTTTCAATGGGTCTTGAAAAGTAAAGCTATTTATGAGCCTAGAGTATATTATATTAAACATTTTGTTGAAGTTTGTCTTAAGAGAGAATTAATTTTTATGATGATCTGTTACAGCAAGGCAGTCTGCCTCCATTCTGAAGTGACTCTCCTCTCTAGCACCAGGACTTGTTAGAGGAACCAGACTTCTCAAGGTGTTTTTCTGCCTAAGACAGACCACCTGGAATTAGAGTGAATTAGTCTGTCGTTATGTATAATTATACTCTTCTTTCAGTGAGATTGAAATTGTTCTGCTGAGCCTCGGCTGCCTGCAGTTCTAAGAAATGATGACCTTGAAACTGTTAGGAGACCACTGAAATGAATTCACTTCAGTAGCTTTCTCAGCTCTTTGAGCAAAACAATTCCTCGTCATTCTGGCAAGGACTTACTCTAAATTGTAGTTGCAGAAATGGAAGATATAAAGAAAAAATAAATCTAATAGACTAAAGCAGCTACACAGAATTTTCTATTTACTTTCACATCTATCTATATTGGAAAAGGACTACAGTGAGATTAATGCATTAACTCTTCAGTTCTGAACCTGGCTTTCACACTGCTAGAGGACTGTAAATTATTTAACTCTAGGTGTTTTGATACATCATTTGTGAACTGTAAGACTATTGTTTGTACAGGAAGCAGGCAGCCACATAAAAATCATTCTTAAAAGAATCCATTGGAATGCTCCCACTGGTAAAAGGTTGATCTCTTGAAAAAGATAAAAAATTTACATGCTTTACTGAATTTGTGAGGGAACATGGTTCTTGTGGAGAGTGGCTAGAGGTCAGGCTTTACATTTATGAGCTGTAACTTCTAGTACCACAAACCTTATATTGGCTCTACTTGTTCATTTATTTTTTGCTATGAGGCACAATCCCTGCTTCTGCTAGAAATCCACAAAACAAATCTAAACTGAAATCTTGACTAAAACAGTCCAGTAAAATATACCTTACTACACCTTGAGTGGTCCTTGATGGAGCTGAATCACCCTTGTTCCTCTGAGGATGTCACACAGCACATCGTCGTGGTCACTCAGCAGCCAGCAGAAATTACTGAAATCAGCTTGGATGTCTGCTTCTGCCATGACTGCCGTGCTGTGCTGGCACTGCATGGAGAGCTTCAGCTCTCAAAAAACAATTTCAGCACTTAGTGTAGGCTGTGCTGGGTGCAGCTATGAGTGAGAGGCTCTCTGTCTCACGGCCTGCTCAGTATGTAACATTACAGGTCCTGATAGCTGTTGATACTTACTAAAACTGCTACAGACTACCTTATCTAAGGCTCGTGTAATTGGAGGCCAATGTGCACAGAAAAATTTAAGAAGTGTTATTAGGCTGCTACTGCATTACCTTACTACTGTTACTGCCCTACTGAAAGCAACTATTGTCACTCACATCATTTATGTTGCAGCTTATGTAATTTACATAAAAAGATATAAGTAGCTATCTGAATAAACTCAGGCCTGCCAATGGCTCACACATGGTTTAGACCTCGGGCACGAAAATGAGCTGCTTGGTGTCTGACTTGTGAGGGGCGGCAATTGTAGAAAACTCACCTGACAGTTCACAGCCAAGAAGTTCCATTCTCAGTGTGCAGTGTCTTCTGCACACCTGGGGATACAACCTGATGTACTGTGACTTTATGGGAGGGGTGAAGGAATTAGCATATGGGGTGTTGTTGTCCACGTTTCCACGAAACACCTGAGAAAAAAATGACGTATTTGTCATGGTCAGGATTAGGGCAGATACAGTTCATTTCAATATCTCAGAAAACATACGCGCTATTCTTCTACCATCCCTGCACACTTTTCTGCAAGCTTTTCCCGATAGAGACTGTTTATAATTTCTAGCACCTAACAGACAAGTTTTTAAGCAATACGCTGCCGTTGGCTTGCATGTGTTTGCCACCTGTGCTGAATCAGGACCGCTATCTTGTCACTCCTAGAAACTGAAGCTACTAATGCAACTAAATTATGTCTTCTTTTCTAATTAGTGTATTAAATAGTCCCAATTCAATTTAGCCTGCAATTATTTTTGCCGATTGACATTTATTTTTTCTCCCTCTACTTCAAAAACCTGATCCAACTCCCACTGAAGTGCACTATAACCCTCCCATTGATCGCAGAGGGAGCTGAATTAAACTTAGAAGCATTCTTCTATTCATTCCTCAGTCTAACTAGATATGTTTGTGCTTTCTCTTCTTCCCTCTATATATACCTCTTCACACAGCATTTGAATTTCCTAATAAAGAAACTAAGTATAATGCCACAGAGTGCCTTAGTTCTATCTTAACTTACACAGTAAAGGGATTTTTGCTGCTTTGTGCAAACAGTTCTACACAAAATAAATGGTAACTCTAAACACATACTTCCCACTGGATGATACTGTTTGTGCAGTATAGAGATTGGCATTGATGAATGAGTTCTGTGTTTTTAAGGGTTAACACTAATCTGCCAATGTAATAAAACTGAGTTGAAAACAAAGTAATAAGTAATTACTCGTAAACTAATTAAATGAAATTCAGTTAAGTGTAATAAACAGGATTATTCTAGCTTTGGGACATAGTATTTATACAATCATCATTTAAAGTATAAGAAATTCTTAGCAGATACAAAGTGCAAATTTATTGTTTTGTTGGGGTTTTTTTCAGAGAAAAGAGCAACAAGGCAACCTATACACACTCTCGGGCAATTATGCTTATCTACTAGAGATATTTCATACTTCTGAAGACAGCTAAACCATAAGACATATTCATATACAGATGACTTAATCTTACCATATCTTCATTTGTGCCTTTTACTTTGTACATAGTCCACGACTTCCCATCATTACTGTATGCAATTTTGTAAGATTTTACATATTCTGGACTTCCAATCCTCTTGGCACCTTGAGTTATAACTCCAGTGACTCGCATCTTCTTCTGCAGGTTTATCTGAAATAACAGCACAATGTTATCACTAACCATCTGATGGACACAGTTCTGATTCTAGATTCCTTTAACTCCTTTCTTTTTTCCTTTTTTTTTTAATGAAAAAACCTCCATACCTGTAGCATTTGAATTAGTGTCTTCACACTTCCATCAATTCCTTTCAGTTTCATTCATTTCATGTGCCTATGCACATAAATAAATGAAAAGAAAATGAACCCAAAGCTTGTACTATGGCTATATCTTCATGTGTATGTGTACACACACAACAGTCTGATAATTTACCAAAGGCAGAATCTTCTGTTGTTTTAGAAGCCAATTTACAATCCCATAGAAAAAAGCCTATGTTAACTTCAGGTTGAATTTCTTTGTGAAAGTAAAAATATATTAATTTTCTGTAAAGCAAACAAACAGATCCTTCCTTTATTTTTACTGACAATTCATATATCTAAAGATCACAGTTGAAATGCTAATCCCAAAATAATCAATAGAAAAACATCAGAGGTTATCAATTGATGTAAACATTCCATGTGAACTTGTCTGAGTTCACCTCAACAACTTGAAGAAGGAAATGAAGATCTATGGTGAGCTCAACAATATTCAGACAACCTCAGTCTGCCTTCTTTATCCATCTACGATATGGGAAAGCCAACTACATTAGCACAACATTCAGAATGTGATACTCAAACCAAACAATGCTGGCACTGCCAGCCTCATCCCTGCAAGGAAGTCAATCATGAAGCAATCTGGCAATTATACTCCCACCGTCTCGCTGGTAGGCAGCTGAAGTCTGTAATTTTTGTGCCAAATGAAGCTTAACAAAGAGCTGTCACACAAAGGTGCAGGCAGATGTGTGATAAAAGGAGGTGAATGGAAATACTGGAGAGTAAACAACTGGGACAGTGTAAATAATAAATTAAGTTCCATTAGCACTTGCATCCTGTGAATGAACCTTACCTCTGCTTCCCAGTTAGCGGAGGTGAACCCATGCAATTCCTACTACTTGGGACAGCAGCCTGTCCTGGTTAGGCAGCACCAGGATAAAAGTTTCTGGCGGCTTCCTGGACCACGTGGTGCTCTTGAACCAGGACATAGCTGCAGTGCAGGAATATGGGGAGCTAGAGACAGATCAGTTATCTGCTGTGCAAACACTTTAATCCCTTCATTCTTTACTGGGTGTCCTCAAGATTTGCTCTCACTTAGATATAACTGGATGTTATATTCTCACTTGGTAATGTAATCTATTAAGGATGCAATATGATCAGACATCAGTGTTTCAATATCTTACTGTATACATACTTGGAAAGTGGAGAAAGACAGAATTTTACTGCTGTTTTATAGCTAATGTAGATATTTCTCTGCTACTTAACTGAAACAGTTGGGCTTCTGATATTTTTCTCCTTGAGGCAAAAGACATTTCAGCATAGTATTACCATAGTTCTCCCTATGAGAATAAATACTCATACACTTTTAGAATAACAATGAGTATTTTAAAGGTTTAGACTCATTAAGAGAAGAGAAGCTGTCTATAAAAGATCAGATTGCTTACAGGATCTTTCTCATATACCACGAAAACTCAGGAATGTGCAATTGCAATGGGGAGAATGGTCTCACAACAGGAATTTAGACATGTATAAATTAGAAGAGATTCAGGCCTTTCTATTGTCTTGAAAAACCTTCTTTTCGCCCTTCCAGGTCCCAGAGAGAAAAAACCCAAGCCTTGATATATTATACGAGCTATATTATACGAGCTGTGAGAGGACTGCTCCAGAAACTACTAGCAGCCCCCTAAGCATTTAAAAATGTAGTTAACATAGAATAGTAACCAGATAGGCACAAAGATTTCTGGAAGTTTCTTAAACAGATTTAATTTCTGTATGGAATTTAAGAGTATTAATAATCAGGCAAGTAAAACAATTTCTCAGATATTTACAAAATTGTTAATAATTAATTGAACATCATTCTCCAAAACAAATTAGAAAGCATAGTCAAACAGGAATCAGCCATTGATTATTTGCCTTTTGCATATAGTGACTAGTATGATCTTCATATTTCCCTATTTGAGAAAATGATGACATAATGCAACACCAAATAATTTTTCTTTGATCCAGTTATGTATATACTTAATTTTCTTTCAGATTCACTCCCAATTTTTCTTTTTCCAAATAATAATCTTGGGGTGGGTTTTTAGGTGAGAATTTATAAGGAAATTTCTTCCCTGTTTATTCAGAAAGAGTAGTTTATTTATAAAGCCATGGGTTTTACCACTGGATGTTATATTCCCACACCAGCCCTATTCCATGTGGCATCCTCCATCTCTAATACAGAACATACCAGTGACTGCACTTAGAGAAGAAAAAAAAATTTAAAAAAATTCAAAAAGGTAGTTTATCAAACAGTTTAATACTACAGTTGAAATTCAAATTTGAAAAAAAAAAAAAGAAAAATCCTACTGAATGAACAGAAGATTTGGTCAGATAATCATTAAAATGAAACATAATTTAGCTTTTAAAATCTCATTTAATATACATGCCATTTAACCTGCATTCTTTGAGGTGCAGTGGGTAAAAAGCATGCCTTATTTCTGCTGTATACTAGCCTGTTCTTTATGCTTATCTGGATATCTGTAGATATAAGTTCTACAGTTTTATTTACTTCCTCATTTTAACAGACAAAATCTTTCCTTTTAGAGGCTTCCTTGATCAGTATCCATACTCTAGATAAAACTGAACTTTGGCTTTAAGCAGTATTGAGTTTGATATCATCATGGCTAGGCTTCGCGAACGAAGATACAGGAAGGGCTCTACCCACACTTGGTACAAGCGCCCTGATGGCTAAAAATGCCAATGCGGGACAGGCAAGTCTGGTTGCAAAAGGCACAGCAGAAAGTCTCCTTAGGTGGTATTGGCAAGGCACGGTTCTTTCTGCGTTGTCTTTTCTCCTCAAGACTAATTCTACGTGCATTCTCAAAGAAGGCAGCAGCGTTATGGATGGTGTGTCTCCACGTCTCCCAGTTGGAGGCCAGAGTGGCCCACTGATGGGAGTCAGTATGTCCAAAACTGAGGTGTTGTTTCAGAGAGTCCTTGTATCTCCTCAGTGGGGCGCTGTTGTTGGGGCAGCCGGTGGCAAGTTCACCACAGAGCACAACCTTAGGGAGGTGGTGATCCTCCATCCTGGAGACGTGTCCTGCCCAGCGCAGCTGCGTCCTCAGCAGCATGGCCTCAATACTGGTTCAAGGACAGTAACATCAGTCACGTAGTCAGTCCAGGGGATGTTTACGATTGTACAGAGGCAGCGCTGATGCAAGCGTTCGAGGAGTCGCAGGTGGTGGCGGTAGATGACCCATGATTCAGACCCATAGAAAAGAGCAGACAGTACAATGGCTCTGTAGACACTCATCTTTGTACTTCAGGTGTTTATTGCACCAGACTCTTTTGTGGAGTTTTCCAAAAGCTCTGTATGCCTTTGCTAACCTGTTGTCTATCTCTTTGTCAATGTTACATTCTGTCAACATTTGCAGGAAAATCCCAAGGAAAGGGAAAAACCCCTTTCTCAAATCTCTGCTTAGATGCAAAATTCTTATGGGGCTAAAGCCTGTGGTAGCTCCGTTCAGTGCACATAGAAACACTGGGAATTAATTGGATCTTTGTGTCTGTGTTCCTCTACGTGTTTCAAATTTTTCAAGTCAGAGCTAGCAAAACTAAAAATATTACAACTGTGAAATACTATGAAGCAGGTGCTGAAATTTTTCTTACTTAATGTACTTCTGTAGGAAGAAAACTTCCCTATGTGAAATGTGAACTAGCTCTTTTACCGCTAAAAGCATTTTCAAAAGTATTTTTTCTGCAGCAATTGTGAAGAAAAATGGCTTAGGAAGCTCTGCTTTTTGTTTTCAGATCTAGGACAGAATGTTATATATTCTAATTACTTGGGTGACTGTGTTTTAAAACAATAAGGTGAGAAACACCAGACGAAGAAAAGGAGTTTAACACATCTTTTTGTTTGTTTATTTGTTTGTTTTTTTAAAAAGTAATAGCTTATTCAGCTATAAAGGACACCTTATCATTACCTAGATTAACTGGAAAAAATCAAGGATGATAGGAGATCAATAGCATTTTGAGGGATTTACACCAGTAATTTAAATATTAATGCATGGTAAAGACCTTGTAAGAAGAAGACACTTGCATAGAAATTTAACAAAACTACAGCAAAAAAAGAAGAGACTGATCAGTTCCACCAGCTCTCCTTAAATTTAAGGTTATTTTGAGTGTGTAACAGCCTAAGACTTGACACTCAGCCCCTGTTTGTGGACCAGGTTCAGCTCCAGCTCAGAGGCAGATCCTGGGTCCAACAACTTCCATAGGAGCTAATTCACCCAATATATATCAGTGATTTGGTTGCTACATTCATGAGCAGATCTGAGGATGCCCCTTGCTCTATAATCTCATAGCATGAAGCATTTTGCGAGAGTCAAGTAAGATGCCGTTTAACACGTTAATGTGATGGAATCATGCCTCAGACAAGCTTTGTATATTTCACTGAGGAAGTTTTCTGGGGCTAGAAAAAATGATGAACACTGAATCATTCATGTCAAACTTCATGTAAAAGAAAGCCAGCAGTCTGACTTCAATTCATTTATATCTGATGCTGCAAGAAATAGATGATGTCTACAGAGTATATATGGTGGATGATGTAAAGCCGCTGTGCTGACATAGCAGAAAGATCATCTGGAGCACAGGCATGGCAGTCACCTCAAGTTAATAGGCAGGGGACAAAATACAAGAGCTCAGAGTCAGTGCTATACACACTGTCAAAAGCAGAATTATTGCACTGCCAGTCACTTGGTGCCTTCTATAACTATGTCATATAGCCAAAACCGAGTAAAAAGAAATACTCCCTCAAGTGCAGTGTATGCCCAAAAGCTGGGGAACGAAATCAACTCTATCAGTTTAAGAAGTTCCCAGTAGTCCTTGAAACTTCTTTTCAACCTCGTTCCTTTCACCCACAACAATCATTCTGACTGTGTGATTAGACTAATTTCATCATCACAGCAGGTTATAATGTCATGGCCTCCTTCATGACACGAAATTAAGCAGAAGTGTCAATC
>NW_009721984.1:0-822 GCF_000703405.1 Apaloderma vittatum | reverse complement strand
CATGTCCTTCTTGTGTTGGGGGCTCCAGAGCAGAACACACTATTCCAGTTGGAGTCTCACAAGAGTGGAGTAGAGGGGCAGAATCAGATCCCTCAACCTGCTGGCCACATGTCTTGATGCAGCCTAGGATGTCGTTTGCTTTCTGGGCTGCAAGCACACACTGGTGGCTGATGTTCAGTTTTTCATCCACCAACACCCCCAAGTCCTTCTCTGCAGAGCTGCTCTCAATCCACTCATCTCCCAGCCTGTATCTGTGCTTGTGATTGCCCTGACCCCAGTGCAGGATCTTGCACTTGGCCTTGTGGAACTTCATGAGGTTGGCATCGGCCCAGCTCTTCAGCCTGTCAGGGTCCCTCTGGATGGCATCCCTTCCCTCCACCATCTCAAGCGTACCTCTCAGCTCGGTGTCATCAGCAAACTTACTGAGGGTACACTTGATCCCACTCTCCATGTCTCCAGTAATTAAACAGCACCAGTCCCAGTACCTATCACTGAAGGACTGCACTCGTCACAGGTCTCCATTTGGATGTTGAGCCGTTGATCACAACTGAGAGAGGCCATCCAGCCAATTCTTTACCTACTGAGTGATCCATCTGTCAAATCCACGTCCTTCCAATTTAGAGAGCAGGATGTCATGCAGGTCAGTGTTGGAACGCTTTGCACAGGTCCAGGAAGATGGCATCAGTTGCTTGTTGCTTATCCACTGATGCTGTAAACCCATCCTAAAAAGCCAGTGAATCTGTCAGGCAAGATTTGACCTTGATGAAGCCATATGGGTTGCCAACAATCAGCCACCTCGTTTTCCATGTGCCCTAGCAGAGT
>NW_009721983.1:0-60906 GCF_000703405.1 Apaloderma vittatum | reverse complement strand
TCCAGTTCTGGTGTCCCTACCGTAAGAGGGATATGGCATGTAGGGTATTTTTGAAACACTGGCTATTTCGCAATTACCCTAAGTCATGAAATGCCGCATTGTATTGTACCACTTTCTTTTGAAATTATCTATTACGTGGTTATCGTGAATCACCATATTCACATATGAAGCTGACTAACTTCACAGTATACAGAGCATTTTATTCAATTCATATGGATTCTTAAACGAACAGCTAGGACAAGGGGAAATGGATTTAAATTGAAGGAGAATAGGTTTAGATTGGATCTTAGGAAAAAATTCTTCAGTATGAGGGTGCAAGACTTTGGAATAAACTGTCCAGAAAGGCAGTGGCTGCCCCCTCCCTGGAGGTGTTCGAGGCCAGGTTGGATGAGGCCTTGAACAACCTGATCTAGTTAAGGGCATCTCTGCCCATGACAGGGAGGTTGGACTAGATGATCTCTAAGGTCCCTTCCAGCCTAGGCCATTCTATGATTCTAAACCAAAGTAGTACTTCCCTCTTTGCAGCTGTGTCAGATTTTAAAAATCTCTCTGCCATGGTTCAGTTGTAAAACAGAAATGGAAAACTGAAAACAGTTTGAAACTAAAATGCAATTGAAATTTCGGCCTTTAGTTTGGCATTGTTTGGTTTCATCTTTGTGCTTGTGAAAAATGAGTCACTTTATCATTTTTCTTTTAATAGCAAGATGTGTTTTCCTTAATTTAAGTAATTGACATATTTCTATGTAGCACTCTGTAAAGTCAAGAGCTTTTTATACCCTAGATGAGTGTTCAGAGAGCAGTTACTAGAAAGGATATAATCAAAAGCCAGAAGTTTACCTCCTGTTGATCTTTTTCTTTTTTATACAATATGTGCTGAGTTCAGGTATGACTTGTGTGTGGATGAAGCTGATGCAAGATGGCTTGACAATGTAGAATGAAATAAAAGGCATTTATTTAATGCACTGGAAAATAATTTCAGCATAAAAATGAGTATTTCCTAAAGCCAACTAAGAAATCAAGATAGCGTGGGGTTTGTGTGGTTGTTTCTTTTGGGGGTTTTTTGGTGTTTCTTTTGGAGGGGACAGTGTGTGTTTACAAGGCATTAGCAATTCTTAGTGATCTAAATCAAGGAACGTGTTTTCTTGAGCCCATATAAATAAAGTAGCTTCAGGAATTCTTATGAATGTGTATTTTTCTGTACTAGTTACTGCTTTCTGGTTTGCAGATGAGTTTGCAGTGTACTCCAACTAACTTGAGTGTGAAATCAGGTGGTTGGAATTGGTCTGATATTGTTTCGAGGTCTTTTTTCCACTGAAGGGAAGGAGTTGCAGAATTGAGATGGTGTAAAACAGGCCTGAAAGAAGAAATAATACTTCATCAAGTTGAAGTGGAAAGAGACAGACAAGTTCACATGTTCTTTGGATGACCCAGACATACTCGGTTTCCTTTCATTTGTTACATTTAGAGAAATGAAATCACTATTTGTAAAAGGGCATTTGAACGTGGCAGATTAACATTATAAAGGCATTAACGGCACAACTTGGTTCTGAGCTTGTAGCTTTTTGCGTTTCTGCTTTGCCAGCTGGCAGCTGAACTGTTTATTTTAGCCTGGCAGAGGACGGGAACTACTGTCAAGCCATATCCTAACACTTGCAAAAAGCTTAGGCAAACTGGCAGGATAGAGCTTTGGTAATTCGTAGTTCCTCTACATACTCAAAAATTGATTTTGCTTCTCTGTCAATGCTTAATCCCTAGCGGAGGCAAATTCAGTGACCGTTGGAAGAATTTTTGTTTTTCTCTTTCCCAAGATATCTGTGTTTAAAGGGTTGTTAAATAGTTACTCTAGCAAGGACTGAATACATGTGAGCCTGCAATATTTGGGAAGTTGGTGCTTAAGACACTTTTCAGTTTCACTGGATTGGATTCAAAGTTACTGTTTCTTGCGCTTGTGTGTATTTTAGGTGCTTTCTCCTTAGATTGTTTCCCCTTTTTTTACCCTGCCGTGCAAACCTTGTCAGAGTTGGCAAGCTTCACTTTTAGGTGTAATCTTTCATGTTACCTTTTAATAAATGAGTAAACAGAAGTTTTGCTGAGTATTCTAATTTTTCCTGTCTTATTGTGTATTCCAGCTACAACTCCTTGGTTTGAGTCTTACAGAGAGTGCTTTCTTCAGTCCATGCCTGCATCAGATCATGAATTTTTAAACCACTACGTTGCATGTATCCTTCGAATGTTACAGAACTCTTTAGTGAAGGCTGTTACAGCTGGCTGCAGAAATGTAATGTAGGAGACTTTGGAATTTTGTGATAACTTTTTGTCATTATAATCTGAAATATTTTTTTCAATATGTCTGACTATACAGACCAGACTTGTAATGGAGTTTTCTTTGTCATGAGTGTAATTTTTTTTTTTTTAAATTATATTTTTTTTATGCTGTGTCAAACTGGATTCTAAGGTAAATTTCCTTACTCTAAATCACTTTCTGTTGTAGTTCTTTAGGGATTTGTTGACTGTCCCTTATGTACAGCAAAGGCTTGTGCCTTTGGGATGCACCTGCTGCTTTTTATAAATTTTTCTAGCAGGTGAAGGCAGGGAGGTTGAAGAATATGTTTTGGAAATTGATGAACTTTGAGATGCTTTTGACAAAAAAAGCCTGGAAAGGTACCTAAATGCTTTCACTTTTTATTTTAACCAAAACTTAGGCCTAATTTGCTTGTCTACAGGCAAAATAAAAATATACAGTTTCATGATGTAGTTGGTGTTTAGCTTTACAATAATTATAATGCTGCAGGCTTCATAATGTGCTGTTCCTAACTCTTCACTGTACTTGATAAATTCATGATATGGTAGAACAGGCATGTTCGTAGTCACTAGAGAGAACCATTTGTGCAGAATTAACTTGACAAAATACTGATTCTTGCCTTTGACCTCTGAATTTTAGTAACATTTAAATGAGAGCTAGCTTTTGGATTATCTGAATTAGGGTCTTTGATTTGGTGAATGGATGTAGCAGAGGAGGATATTTCTTATTAATAACCATGTAGTTGCGTTGAGGTAAAAATCTGAATGCTTCTGTGTTTTACTCAGGAGATGTTCTGTATTTATGAATACTGGCTGTAATTACTGCTCAGGTGGTACCTTAAAGTCCTGAATCTCCTTAAAAGTTCAAAACTAAAGTACATTGGGGATGAATTTCAGCTACATGTTTTGTACATCAACAGTTTGTATCAAAAATTATAAGTAATTAGTTAGCTATTATGCTTTGACTTAAACTTGGATCCTATGTCAGAATTGGAGCAAAATTCTGTTTCATCTCATGTTACGGATGTTAGTTAACTGACTGTTTAAATAGTGTTGTTGTTTTTTTTTATCAAGACCAACACCAAATTCTCCTTGCACAGGCGAATTTTACAGGCTTAAACACTGTATTTGTCTGTTTTATTGTATTTTATTGTGATCAGTGTCTGTTCCTGGATTCTTTTGGCAAATGTCCTTAACATGAATTTAGGTATGCTTGTAGTTTCTTCTAGTGAACCAGATCCTGTGGAGCAATTTCTGAAGCTGTCTCAAGAACAACACCGAATTCAGCATAGTAGTGAATACTTATATCCCAAGTGGTTTATACCAAACACACTCAAATACTATGTATTACTGCATGATGTAAGCACAGGAGAAGAACAAAGGTGGGTCTTCTGCCTTCTGTGAACTTACAGATGAACTCTGACCAAAATGTTTGCATTCATAAATTCTTTTGAGATTACACATGCAACAGGATTCATTAACTAGTATGCTATCTATTATCAAGGCAGATTTCCTTAAGTATTATTTTTAGATCTACTTCATATGTTCATATAAAAAGAAAAGAACCAATTCTAGCTCCTTGAGGTAGATGCTTTCTTTGCAAGCTTGCTGAACTAATTCTGAAAGATTCTCAGTTTCAGCCTTGCGTAAGGGACCACTTAAAAATAGGAGAGTTTTCCTTTTAGTCCCTGTGGATAATAGGCTAAAATAGCTTGTTGCAGTACATACTTAAAATAGAATTGATTTGATAGCAAGACAGGGTAAATGTTGTTTTATTTTTTCAGAGCTGACTCCATCTATGAAGAGATGAAGCAGAGGTATGGAACTCAGGGTTGTTATTTGCTGAAAATAAATTCTCGTGTGTCTAATAGAGGAACAGATGAACAGATACCAGATCCTTGGAGTCAATATCTTCAGAAAAACACTATCCAGAACCAGGTATTACAGTATTCTAAATGAAAAATTTTACGGTGCATATAAAAGCCTGCATTAGTCTTATGTATGTTTCTACAGAATGGGCTAATAGGCAGTGAAGATACTTCTAAAATCGCTATGACTTTTTGTGAGGGCATAAGATGAGGCCTCTCTCAAAGAGCTACCCTCTGTGTTAGGTAAATCAGCAGTAAGGAACACTGAATTACTGGGCTGTCTGAAGTAGACTGATGCAAGTACTGAAATAATAGGCTTGCGCTTTATGCCTTAACAGGAGTAAGTTACCTCAGAAGTGTCCTATTCATAATAACTTCCTACCTTCATTTTGATTAACTCTCTTCCCTCTTAAAATTTGAGTGTTTATTTTCAGGTCTTCTGTATTTCACTAAGCAATATGACTGTGTTGTTCTGTAGGAGTATGTGTGGTTTTTCTGGTAACTTCTCACACTCCAGTCTGGTCCGTCATCTGTGAAGATGGCAAATGATAGTGTGTATTAGCTCATGCTCTTGAGGTCAATTTGCCATAGATGTCTGTATTTTGTGCTTTAAGACTTTCTATTCATGTCAACTGTCCAACATAGATGACTTTTTTTTTTTAGTATGAGCTTGTTAAGGAATTGCTTTAGGGAGCATATTTTCAATTCTGTAGGCATGGCTGTGTAAGAGTTGAAATTGCTTGCTTTGGTTGACGGTGAAGCTATTTGAGCAAGCCAGAAGGTACTTACTTCATTTGTAATTCATTTACTTTTCAAATATAACTTTCATCTTTACAGTAGGACAGGTTCTTAAAGCCTCGTAAACTACTGAAGAAATGCATGTATATACCAAAAAAACATACTTTCTTAATAATTCAGTTAACTTTTATTAAAGCTAACAACTGCTTTTTGACCGACTTCTCTGTGTGTGCTCTAGTGTTCATAAAATTCCCTTTTTTTTTTTTTTCCCCTCGCCTTTTTCCTGGCAGGATTGCTATGAAGATTGTCCTTATACTGTTATTTCAAACAAAAGTACTGATCACTTGATATCGGATGGCTTAGACAGTGAAATTAAAGGTATCTTTATAACTTCTATCAAAACATTGATGTGATAGCATTTATAGAGCTGTCTCATGCCTTGGACAGTAATCACTTGAGTGATTTGTTAGGAATTCAAAATAATAATTTTCTAAATGCTCAAAGATAGTGTAACCTGGTATCCAGGAGGGAGAATGCTGTGGTGCTGATCTGCTGGATTGGTGGTAGTTGGTAGATGTATCTTTAATGAGGTGGCTGTTGATGTATTGGGCTTATCTTTTGTGAGATTAAGCATATTGTCTGCAAACTCTGACAACTGATAAAAAGTAACATAGATTTAAATCATTAATTTTTATCACACTAAAAGTTCCAGTTAGTGTGCTCTGATGTAGCTTGGAGGGGGTTTTTTGTCCTTGTTTTTACTTTTAAATCTGGAAATAACAGAGTCATGACTTGGTAAGCTGGCCAGAAGAACTTGCCTTGCAGTTGAGCTCATGGGTAGTAGAGGACAGCAAATGAAATTTGAGTGCAAATAAATACATGGGCTATTTATTTATTTATTTGTTTAAGGCTGCTGCCTTAAAGCATCATCAAATAGGGAAAAAGTGGAAGGTACCCGACACTGTCTTGCCTGACTCAACCCAGGTCCTTCATACCTGACTTGAAAGACATGGGGACACCAAGCATTATGTAGGAGAGCCTGCAGTTGCCTAAAATGTTTTCTGTTAGTATTGTTACTAGTTATCATACTTACGAATTCATTGCACTGTTGTTGAGAACCAAAACCACACACAATTAGCCATGTTGTACTTCCTGAGATTCCCTGAGCTTTCTGTAGAGTTTCAGGAGTGATGTAACACTCGAGTAATGCTCTGCTGCTGTCTGCTCAGCATCGATCTGTAGTGCAGAATAATTGGTGAACAGCTTTGCTTAGCAGAGTTCTGAGAAAGGAAAGCTGCTTTTGAAGTAAATTAATAAAAGTGAAAAAAAAATGAAAATGGTAAAGTAACTTTATACGTACTGGGGTTTTTATTTCTATCTTTTGATAGATGGGCTGTCAAATAACTTTAAGACTCATCCCCTTCAACTGGATCATCCCGGTGGCAGTTTGGATACCAGTGATTACGTGAAGGCTGCTGGATCACTCCAAGACACAAAGAAATCTAATTCTGGAGCACCTCATGGTGCTTGTTTGACACTCACAGATCATGATCGAATTAGACAGTTCATACAGGAATTCACATTTAGGGGACTTCTGCCACATATAGAGAAGACAATTCGGCAACTTAATGATCAGGTCAGTTTACTCTTAACACTTTATGCTGTAATAAGAAAAAACAGTTGGAGTATAAATCCAGTTATCCAAAAATCTGTTTTGAAATTGTAACTTCCTTCTACATCTAACGATTCAATGGTCTTATTGAAAACTGTAAGTAAATTTAAGAGAAATAGCTGAAGTTATCATTTTTGCTTAGTTTGTCTTTTTAAAAAAAACAAACCCCATTTTTTGTATCAACAGAGCTTCAGTGCAAGGTGGCTTCTTAGTGGAAGCCTGAACAGTCTGAACTGTTACCAGAGATATCTGCCCTTGCTCCTAAAATCTTAGTATTTTATCCTTCTGGATCATTCTGGCATGGGCAACAAAATGTACTTTTTGTGGTTCAACCTTTTGTGTTTCTTAACTTTAAGGAATGTATTTTTGTCAATAATTGTCTGCAAAAAAAGCTGCATACTTCAGCTGTTACTCCTTGGCGGGACACTCCAAATCATAAAACTGTTTTGGTCTTAGCAGTTTTTCCAGCTGAATGTTCTACTCTCATACAAGGATTTTTTGGTAGTGTGATAGCTAACATCATGCCTGTGTTGAGTCAAGGACCTGCTTTAGTTATTTCCATCACAGTAAGGTCCTTCCTTTTCCAAGTATTTCACTTCATACATGACCTTAAACAGCTGGAGAAATGAATTGGCATGGAAAGTCATAGTTTTTCTTGGATCTTGGGAATGGTAATTCCCTGTGGAAGTTTCCTTGTTAGTGGACATTATCTAAAAGAATAAGGTTGTGTAGCCTTGCTTGCTGACTAGTACTCTGGACACTTGGAGATGATGTTCACAATGTGGTAACATTTTATGTGAGTGGTGGTAGGAATAATGTTGTCTCTTGAAATGTGTGCTTAGTCTAAGTTTTAGGTTAGACCAATACAGAAATTAGATATTCTCTTAGGTTTTAAACAGATGTATCATTATTTCACATCCTAGGTTTTAAATGTGTGCAGTTTATACCAACAGTAGTGAGCCTTAGCTGACTGAGATTAGAAATTGCAATTCCTGTATTTATTCTATTTCATTATCAGCAATTTGTTCTGAAAGAATGTGCTCTCAGTTATTTCATTTGTATTTCATGGAAAAAGCCCTAGATTTTAGGAAGCCTTCATGAAGTTTGGGGGTTTTATATTAGTTTAACGTATATTAGTATGTTTTTTGCAGTATAGTGCTCTAATTCAGTGTTTTTTTGCAGTTAATATCCAGGAAAGGCTTGAGTAGGTCACTGTTTTCTGCTACTAAAAAATGGTTTAGTGGCAGCAAGGTTCCAGAGAAAAGTATAAATGAACTAAAGAATACTTCTGGTTTGCTGTAAGTAATTTTAGTCCTTATCTTTAGATCTAAACTGAAAACGTACTTTTTTTTTCCTTGGGAGGGGAGTGGAGGGAAAGCCAAAATTTATTTGATGTTCTGCAAAGTGAATTAAATGAACAATATTTTAAAAGACTTTAGTTGGAGAAATCATGAAAAGTACTATACTTAAATATGTACAATAAAGGAGCAAAGGGGGATAAAACCTCCCCTGTTTACAGAGCTGTCTTCCTACTATATTTATAGTGAAGCTTTCTAAGTTATGAAGGATGTACATTTTTAAGAGTAATAGTAATAAAAAGAAGCTGTGATCTGCTGTAAGGGATTTTTGAATTAGTACAAGGTTTTTCTTGGCTTACCTAAGCCAAGCCCCATATATATGTGGTTTTGTTTATATAACTGTGTAATTTACTGCATTTGAGTATTAAGTGTATTTGAGAACTAAATTAAGAGGAATTTCATACTCTTTGCACCTGTATTTTATCCTAAACCCAGGTTTTAATTTTTACTAGAATATTCATTTTGTAGGCTTTGTAGTTTTCCTCTGTGAATGAGGGTGTATAATCTCAAAAAGCACTCTGCAGCTGTCTTAACTACAGATGTCTGAATAGTTCTTGGACATTACCTAGCTAAAATTAATGTCCCTGACACATTCAGCTTTAAATACATATATTCGGTGTCATTTGGATTCACATCCAAGTGCTGTTAACTTCAGCCTTCCGTATCGAACTCATAAGCATGGTTTACTTCCTCTGAAGTCTGACTAACAAGAGTTTGTGAAAATGTATTTGATTTTCACTGAATTGTTTCATAGGTATTGACTAACCAGAAGTTGGACTGATGCTTGCAGAGAACAGGAACTTGCCCAGTATTTTGGAATAAGACATAGGTTTCTTCCAGTGGATTTTTTTCTTCCAAGAAAAATGGGGAAAAATAACTGCAGCCAGGTCAACAATCAAGGGTGTTTTTTTTTTTTTTTAATTCTCTTATAGTTCTGTATAGCTCTAAGTTTAGTATTACTGAGCCATTTCCATGAGAGCTGCATCCTTTTTTCAGTATTTCTTGGCTGAGAGGAGTGCTTGCATTGAATCTTTGTGGAACAGTGAATTCTGTTAATCAGAAAGTAGAATGTGACACTAAGTTTCATGTGGCAAAAAGGAATTAGTGTCACTTCTCTTAGCTGTTTTTTGTGTAAGGCTGAAGCAATGCATTTTTGTATTCCTACGTTGTGAATAGAAATTAAGATGAGAGGGCATGACTTTATAGAGCATGTCTTGCTCTACTTATTGAAATTATGACTTTGAATTTAAATATTTGTATTTATAGGTATCCACCAGAAGCACCAGAGCTTCAAATCCGGAAAATGGCAGACTTGTGCTTTTTGGTGCAACACTATGAACTTGCATATAGCTGTTACCATACAGCAAAGAAAGACTTCTTAAACGATCAGGCAATGCTTTATGCAGCTGGAGCACTGGTTGGTACTTCACATAATATAAACATTCTGTGAACTTTTCCTACTAATCTCTAATATTTGTCTGAAGGTAGCAAAATGCAATCTTTTCCTTCTGCCTCCATATTTATAAAGGTCTTGCCAAATTTGCTGCATATCTTTAGCCAAGTCCTAAAATGTTCTCAAATCTAGTGGCTGCTGTTCTGTGAAGGGAATAAAGGTGTGAAGAAAAATTCCTGAAATGTGAAATATGGAGAATACTAGAATTGCAACCTCCAGCAAAATGTGTATTTAAACTGATATTTCTGATAACTTAGAAACAAGTGTGAAATAATTTCATGATATCTCTTTTGAACTTTGGCAGAGTACTTATTTGCCAGGAAGTCAAGACTATGTCACTATAAATATGGTATAGTGCTTTACTTTAAGATTCTTGAGGGATATAGTTTGAGTATGTCACTGCTGAACTTCGCTGTAAACACATACTTATAACTTTACATTAAAGAGAAATTAATATGTGACTAAAACAATTTTTAGCAAGATAAATGGGAACACTGGGGAAAAATAAGCTTGTTTTAACAAGTGCTAGAAGCTATGTTTTGTGGATCTTAGTCTGCTTAACTTGATAAAATTTGAAACTGCTTTGTAGAACTGTCCCATCTTGATGCAAAGCCTTTACATAAATGTTATTTTTTGTAGTATAGACAGTTGATCTGCATTTGGATAATCTGAAAAGGTATCTTAATTTCTCAATGAATGGTTTGTAGAGGTCTTACGAATTTTTGCAAACTACAAGTCCTTAGTCTTACTGCAGAAGAATGTTGCTATCCTATCTTCCTTCCCTAAGGAAAGAAGTAAAATTTCAGAGTGCATGTTTACTAGTTTTTTCTTTTGAAGCCTAGAATGTGGCTTCATTTAAGCAAAACTCAGAAAACAGTCATCATAATAAAGTAGATAATAGTGCTACTTCATCAGAAAGGTTGCTTCTGCAACAAGAAATTATCTCTTTGATTTATAAAGTAGTACTGAATCAATGCTTCCGCATAGTGTTGGGAGTACTGTCAACTGAAGACGCTTCTGTGAGTGTTTGTAACTCTTGCTGATGTCTGGTTAATTACAAGCAGAGCCATAAATAGGCTATTATTGTATTAAGTCTTTTATCATTTAGCGTGTTGGGTACTCTTACATGGCAGTAACTGATTAGATGAATGTCTTGAACTAGTAGCTGCTGAAAGATATTCCTCAGCAGTTTGAGGTTTGCAATTTTTTGAAAGAACTAGAATGAAAGTACTGATTTTTTCTTGTAGGAAATGGCAGCAGTATCAGCTTTTCTTCAGCCAGGAGCTCCTAGACCATATCCTGCTCATTATATGGAAACAGCAATTCAGACCTATCGAGATATCTGCAAGTATGTTTACTTTTGTACTGATCCAATGGGAGTTGAACAATGTGGTTGCTTAATTTTCTTCCCCTGCACAGTGATAGTGCCAGATGACTGTAAGATCACAGGGTGACAGTAAATTTTTAAAGAATGATGATAGCACTGTCTAGGATTAACACAGAAGGGTGTCTATGCTGTTTTTAAGAGTGCTTATTAAACGTATGTATTAGATTTACCTCTTAAGATTTTGGTAGTGGGTGGCCATAGGGTTGATGTCTGTGAGAAGACAGCAGGAGCTGCCTGCGTGTCAGCCAGTCAATTTTCACCCAGCTCCAAAATGGAGCTGCTGCTGCCCAAAGCTGAGCTTGTCAGCAATGCTGGTGGTCCCTCCCTGATTAACATACTTAGAGGGTAAAAATTGTTGCCCAACAGCTGTGAGAGAAGAGTAAATGAAATAACCCTGCAGTTACCAGGGTCGGTGAGGAGAGAGGGGAAGGAGGTGCTTCCCTGTGTCTGATGGAGATGACCAGGTTATCCCTCTGCAGCCCGTGGAGGACCACAGTGGAGCAGGGCTCCATGCCGCAACCTGTGGAGGACCCAGTGCCAGAGCAGGTGAATGAGCCCTGAAGGAAGCTGCAGCCTGTGGAGCTTTTGCTAGGCCCGGTTTCTGGCAGGAGCTGTCACCTGCGGGGAGCTCACGCTGGAACAGTCTGTTCCTGAAGGACTGTACCCTGTGGAAAGGATCCACTCTGGGGCAGTTCTTAAAGAACTGTGTCTGTGGGAGGAGCCCCATGACAGAGCAGGAGAAGGGCTTAGAAGGCAATGGCAGAAATAAAATGTTATGAACTGACTGCAACTGTTTCCCTGTCCCTCTGCCCTGCTTTGGGGGAGGAGGAGTTAAGAGTTGGGGGTGAAGTTAAGCCTGGGAAAAAGGAGGAGTTGGGGCAAGGCATTTTTTTATCACTATCCTGTTCTCTTACTAATTTGCAGTATATAAATCTTCCCTGAACCAAGTCTGTGTTGCCCATGACTCTAATTGGCGAGTGATCTCCCAGTCTTTGTCTCGGCCCATGAGGCTTTTAATCGAATTTTCTCCCCCTGCCTTGCTGAGGAGAGGGTGTGGTAGAGCATCTTGGTGGGCACCTGGTGCCAGCCAAGGTCAGCCTAGCACAACTTGTATCTGGCTGTTAGGCTTCTCGTTTATCAGACCATATAGTTGGGGGGATCATTTTTATCAGCACAATGCTGTCCTCAAAAATGCTCTTCAGTTTAGACTTCCAAAAAGCTGCTGTTATAGTAGGATAGGACACTTAATGTGTCAATCTGTATGCAGTTGTTTTACAGGACATGAAATTTTATATATTTTACTTCAAGGAGGACAAACAACAGATCATCAATGTGATGTAATATGGAGAAAATTTGTCAGATTTGAGGTGAAAAATTTTCCATGCCTTATTTTGATAAATATTTATTAATACACTTATGGTTTTGCTTTAGGAACATGGTTCTGGCTGAACGCTGTGTGCTGCTTAGTGCCGAAATTTTAAAAAGTCAAAGCAAATATTCAGAGGCAGCTGCTCTTCTGATTCGGTTAACCACTGAGGTAAACACTTTGTAGCTTTTTCTACTCTTGCCCTCCTCCTGTTTGTTTTCTTAGGAAGCACTCCTAGGTTACGCTCTAATTCTTACCCTATGATATTTTCTAGCCAAAGATAGCAAATGAGCTGGTATAAAGCATGAAGTGAAGAAAAGTCTGCTTACACTGCAAGTGAAGAAACTAGTACTGTTGCTCTTTTTCTTTCAAGTCAAGTCACTTGTTTGACTTCTTTCAGTGTGTTAAATGTACATTTGTTATCTTTGGCTTTATGACAGATTTTCTTTGAGATCTGCTTGGGTTATGTATGGGATATTTTCAGTTTAAGAACATGACAGTTTAGCATGGCTTGCTAGAGCCATAATGGTTACTATCCCCCATATGATCAGAAGGTCTCTATAGTTTAAGTAACTGAGGTAGTACTGTAGTTCAGCTGTTATCAGTCATTAAAATCTTACTGTGTTAGTGAAAGCTAGTCTGAACACTTGTAAGTGTTAATTTGTGGAAATTAAGCATGGAATTAGCTTCAAACAGCCCAGACAGATTTAAAATAAGTTGAGCAAGTCTCCTGTGTAGCTTGGAGGAAAGTCTTAACTGGCAGTTAGTTCTGGCTTTGTAGCCAACTGTGCCAAACGTGATGCTTCTGAAACTTTTTCTGAGACAGATGAACCGTGGAATAAATCTGCTTAGTTCTAGAAGTTTCTCTTGAAAGTGTCTCAAGTGTCTATGTAGATTCGTTCATGCCCTTTCAACTTAAACTTGCTACTAAAATTTATGTGAGTAATATAAGTTACGTAAACCAAGAGGAGGGTGCTAGTCTCTTCACAGTGGGGCCCAGTAATGGGACAAGGAGTGATGAATTTAAGCTAGAACATAGGAAGTTCGACCTCAACATGAGGAGAAGCTTCTTTACTGTGAGGGTGACAGAGCACTGGCACAGGCTGCCCAGAGAGGTTGTGGAGTCTCCTTCTCTGGAGACTTTCAAAACCCATCTGGATGCGTTCCTGTGTGGCTGCCCTAGGGGATCCTGCTCTGGCAGGGGGTTGGACTAGATGATCTCTAGAGGTTCCTTCCAACTCCTGGCATTCTATGATTCTATGAAATACTGACTCTGCACAATCATTTTATAACTTTAAATTTAATGTAGTATGCTTAAGGTGCCTTTTGGTAGTTGCAAGGAAAATCTTGATAGAATACTCTATAGGCACCTCAGAATGTATTTGGAGTTTAGACCCATGCTTGGACGTCACTGATAGCATGAAGTTCAATTATGGCAAAATCAAGTAGATTCTGTTCTGATTGGTTGAAGTAATATAGCTGTATCTTGGCATGTGAAGAGAAGGGGATAATAAGAAATTGTACCTTATTAAGAAATCAGCCTGGTTCCTGTGATACAAATTCACTAAGTTCCATTGTTCTATTTTTCTTTTATCCTGTTAAAGCTCATATTTTATTTCTGCCTTTAACATCTGCAGGGAATGGGAGGGGAAAAGGTAGTGGAGTGCCTCAGGTCATGATTAGAAACTGTAGCCTGAATAACTGAAAAAGCAGAAAATATTTCTTTTGTCACTCATACTGAACTAGTTGATATATACATCTTTCCACTGGAAAAACATACCAGTGTGTTTGATCTTGAACATTATACATGTGACAAAGGGAGAAATACTGTGTCTTCTTATATGCATACATATGCACATAATATTTGTGTATAAAAGAATCTTCAACTTCACACTTTGCATTAAGACAAGGTCATGGTTATCTTTGTATTTACCTTTGAGACTGATTCTCCTTTTTGCTTTTAAACAGGATTCAGATCTTCGCGGTGCACTTCTGTTGGAGCAGGCAGCCCATTGCTTTATAAACATGAAAAGTCCCATGGTTAGAAAATTTGCATTTCATATGATATTGGCTGGCCATAGGTTTAGTAAAGCAGGCCAGGTAAGTGTTATCTTTCTGTATGGAAGATATGCCTAGTATTTGATACTTCCAGCAAAAAATGTTAAATGTGTCATTAGGGTGGAAAAAGATGTCTGGCTATCGACACTTTTGTGTTAGTCCAAAATACTCAGTTCTGATTTTCTGAAAATGACTTCTGCATTGATTGGCTTAGTCTTCTACTTCTGTATTTGAAGCGATGCTGAAGATCATGGGCTTGAAACTTAGGTGCTGTGTAGTTTAATTTCTGGATATGTTTTTATACACAATGAAATGCAAGGCTCTTTATTTGCATAAGGGAATATTTTTAGTCTTGAGAGAAGAGTGAGTGAAGGATTTGTTCAACTCTTAATTTTTTTGAATAATAGCAACATATAGGTATATTTTTTTTTCCTGGTGCCTTAACCACATGCTTTTTAGTGGAGGTGCAGGTGTGCGAACAGGTAGTACAAGAAAAACTAGAGCATCTCTTTATTCCTGCTTAGACTTAAGTAGCAATTAAATCAATACAAATAAGATTGGGTTTACTTCTGTTCACATTCCTGTGCAGGCAACTCTAACTGTGGTAAATAAACTCCAAGTTTGTTGGATGTAACTTCCGTGCCTTTATTTCGGCCTCAGTTGTGGGTTAGACTCTCCGAAGATAGCTTGTGCTTGAGTCCTGCCGAGGTGAAATCCCTGGAGTTCAGTTTTGGGACTATCCTTGAATACAGTCAGTGTCAGTTTACTGATAAGCTGCAAACCTGTCCTAGAAATAAAGTTGTGCTGCAAATCAATGATAATGGAGAGCCCAGGCATCATAATTCTGTTTGAAACAAAGCCCTGTGGTCCTGGGGGAGGGATGTTCTTTCACCCCAACCTGGTAAGGGCCAAAGAAAGTCTTGTATTCTTGGCTTCTATTTTAGACATCATAGATGTGAAGAATAGTAGCACTATTTTCCAATTTTCCTTCATTTTCTTAATGCCTTGGCTTCCCTATCGTTATGACAGTGCAGTACTGATGTAGCGATTGATAGTAGGTTTATTTATTTATTTTCTGTCTCACTCTGGTGCCTTGGATGGTGAGACACTGCAGCGTGTTGCCCAGGGAAGCTGTGGAAGTGTTCAAGGCCGGGTTGGATGGGGCTTTGAGCACCTGGGTCTAGTGGGAGGTGTCCCTGCCCCATAGCAGAGACATGGATGATTTTTAAGATCTCTTCCAACCCAAACCATCCTATGAAAAGTGCATGCATTTTGCAAAGCGTTGACTTTGTCTTCATGTAACAACTCTCTTGTGCATCTAATTCTTGCAGAGTTTCCAGGTTCCAAGGAGCGCTTTCTCAATGTCATAGTAAATACAGGGTTGTTTATTCATCTTGTTTGAGGCGCTAGAATTCTACTGAAGGCAAGTCAGACAGGCTACTCGGCTGCATACTGTAGTAACACTTGAAACGTTCCTAGTATCTGCTAACGTTAAGGAATTAAAAGCTTTTGTTCTGTCATCACCATACCAATTAGAATATATCTTAGATTATTCCCATTGCCCCTCTAAATAAGGGAATGCTTTTCCCTTTTTTTAGAAGCTGCCTTGCCTGGATAGCGAATGCCTAGGCAGATGTTCAATACCTAGACATGGGATTGAGTACTCAGGTCCTGACGTATGTACGAGAAAGAAACTGTGGAGCTGATTTGTAGATAGATGTTCTGCTCCCAGTGGCTCATGCGATTGGTAATTTTGTTTCATATGTGCCCTAGGGCTGTGTTTGGTTGTCTTGCCTTGGTTTTGTTCCTAGAGTGTCCGCTAAACAATAATTTACTGGAAGTGTCACACTGAAAGTTCAGTTCCAGAAGTGAAATTAAATGTGTTAAATCTACTTTACATCCTGAGGCTTAGCAGTAGAGCTCTGTAGACTTTAGCAGTCAGTCCTAAAGCAACACAGAACACTATTTTAGAAGTAGTCTGCTCTTGTTATTTGCCTTTTTAACTTGCTGCCTGATAACACTAGTTTTTGAAAACACAAACTTAGTCTGCAGACTAAGTTCTGTACTGTAGGAACCAACACTTCTGTGCTTAGATTAATGTTGACCAGATGCTATGAAGGTATAATTCTGCAAATATTACACTTTGTGTAGTGGGGGGTGGGTGGTAAAAATCTCAGTAGCTTTTCTGACTTAGAATCTTCTTAATAATGTAATTATGATGAGTCGTTCATGGGATTGAGAAACTGTTTGTGTTTTTCTTGCAGAAAAAACATGCCTTACGTTGCTACTGTCAAGCCATGCAGGTTTACAAAGGGAAAGGCTGGTCTCTTGCAGAAGACCATATTAACTTCACTATTGGTCGCCAGTCCTTTACGCTTCGTCAGCTCGACAATGCTGTGTCTGCTTTCAGGCATATTTTGATCAATGATAGTAAACAACCTCCAGCTCAGCAAGGAACATTTTTAAGAGAATATCTTTATGTTTATAAGGTAAATGACTTTTCATTTAATTTATTGCTTGAGTAATCAGTAATTTTAGTACCAGTCACTTTCTATTAAATCAATACATGATTTTCATACCTGTTTTGTTCTAGGGCTGTTTTTCTTGTTTAGTTGATGTGTTTGTTTTTTCTGAAGCAAAAAATTAATATGCTGCATCTCATGTGTGTTAAGTGTACTTTCACTGATGGGTGTTAGTGTAACTCTTGTATGTATTTTTATTAAGTAAAATGAGCTCACTCTTTTGAGGTTCATGGCTGAACTGCAACTTCTCATAGCTCAGTTTCGTTTAGAGGAAGTGGATCTATTTTGTTTTGTTATAATTATTTTTGATACTTTTGATAATAAACATTTAATAAGGACTAGGTGGCTCAGTCACCTTTTCTGGTACTACAAAGTACTCCTCATCCATGTGGTAGTGAGTTTGATTTTTTGATACAGGTTTTTATAGATCAAGTGACTCGAGTCAGATTCAAGTTTCTGAGTGGTTCTGGAGTGTAGTATCTAACCTACTACTTAGCTGTTGACAACCATGTACATTATGGAGTGTTTAGTGCAGATATTGCCATACAATTTGCAGCCATATAGTTAATTACTGTCTTTTAAAGCCTATATTTCTATGGTGCTTGCTAAGTTGTGGTACACCTTACCAGAGACTGGTGTTTGAATCTACAGCGCAGCTGTTGTGTCTTGTGTAATGGTGGTAGTGGTGTAGTAAATATAGCTTATCAAATTCTGAGATAGTCAAACTTCCTGTCAGATAAAGTCTGTAACAACCATGTGGCCACAACAGCAGTTAGAGTGCTGGATTAAAATTATTATTCTTCCCCCCTCCCCCCACTGTAAAAATTTCATGAACTTAAACCGTTACTGAAGGTAAAATACTACTTCTGTCAAAGGAGCAGAAACTATCAAAACAGGTAATTGGTCCATTCCCTCTTAAAAATATTACCTGTTCAAATATTGAGTGTTTATAGCTTGGCTTCTGTACTATTCAGTCATTGGTAAGGTACAGCACAGACATCAAATATTTGCATGATGTCATTATGCTTTGTTTTCCTCCTTTGCTCCAGAATGTAACACAGCTGTCACCTGATGGTCCCTTACCACAGCTTCCTTTGCCATATATTAACAGCTCAGCAACCCGTGTTTTCTTTGGGCATGATCGAAGACCAGCAGAAGGTTAGAAAATTTTCTATCAACAAATTCAAGTCCCTTATTTATTGACCTGTAATATGTGCAAGAGTTGGTGTCACTTAAAAAAAATAAATCTATCATTATGTAAAACTACGTGACAAGGTAACAAATAAGATTTCAAAAGAAAACCTTAAGCTTAGCATCTGCTCTCTAGATGCTTTCACACTCCCTGTATAAATATGAAATCTGCATATGTGGATGTGCCGACTTCCACTATTTTTCGTGGCTGGAAAGCTTTAATGCAAGTCTGTAGTGAACTTCATGAACAGAATGATTAATACTTTATCAGATGCTAGATAGTAGTGTCAATGCTAGAAATTAGCTTTAAAGTTAACTTTGTCCTGGATGAAATGTTTGAAACACTGTGATTCCTGAATATAAAGTAAGCTGAGTGGAAATTCTTATATAAACCAGGGCTGTACTGTGGGGCTGTAGTCTGTCATAAAAATAATCTGTAAGCTGAGTATATAATGTAACATGTTACAATCTTGGAATTCTGTCATTTAAATCTTGTATTTCACAATCTGCAAGCAGGAGTATACTCTGATTATCCTCATGTTTTCTTCCATGCATGTATTTCAAAATGTCTTGCAATTTTGTGACTTAAATCAGTTACAACATGAAAAATGAAAGTGACTAGGAACTTAAAATATTTTAACAATATTATCAAATTGCCAGTGCAGCCCTCTGTTAAAACTGTTGCATGCCACTGTTCTCATTTTCTAAGACTGCTTTACTCATACTAGGTGAAAAGCAAGCAGCTACACACGTAAGTCTGGATCAGGAGTATGACTCGGAATCATCACAACAGTGGAAGGAACTTGAGGAGCAGGTTGTTTCTGTCATAAATAAAGGAATAATTCCTTCAAACTTTCAACCAACACAATTCTGTTTAAATCGCTACTCGGATAACTCCAGATTTCCTCTTGCTGTGGTAGAAGGTAAAGTTCAGATTTACATGCTTCAGAAATAAAGTGAGTTATATAACTTCTACAATATTTTGTGTTGTAGTTTTAAGCCAATGTTCTTGAGCAAGTTGTTTGCACGAGAATGCTTTGAGTTAGGTGAACCCTCACTGGTGGTGGCAATAGCCTGTTGTTATTTTCTTGCACTTTTTTTTAACAGAACCAATAACTGTAGAAGTGTCCTTCCGAAACCCTCTGAAAGTTCCCCTTCTCTTGACTGACCTTTCATTGCTGTGGAAGTTTCAACCTAAAGACTTCAGTGCAAAGCATGATGGAGAAACAAAAGAGCAGGTAAGGAAAGCATCATCCTTCTTCAACCAAAACCAAACATTTACACTTATGGAGGATTAATTTAAGTCTTGAAAATTATGTAGAATGAAAACAGTTGGTTGAAGTGTAAATTAAAAATAAATAAAAAATCCCCAAAAGGTGGCTACTGAATTTCATTATGCATTGTTTAGATTTTTCTAGGTCTGTAGGGTACAAAGCAGCCAGATTAATCAGTGTGTTGTAATGAATATTATAATGTAAAGCAGAATTCTTCCAACATTTTATTGGGTGTGTAGTACATCTGTTGATTCACACTAGCCTTGACCAGCAAAAATGACTTACAGTATCAACAGGTATGTTGTCAAAAGTCTTTTTCATACTTGAGCTACTGTTCAGAGTGAAATGTGTGTTCTGAAAAACAAAAATGTATGCTCTGTGCTGGTATGACAAGGGAAACAAGGAAAACCTATCATATTAATAATTAATGTTTTGAATACTTTAGATGAAGTACTTACTACGGCTTAGCACTTCAGTAATACTGCCAAAACTTCCTTCTGAAGGACTGTTCTCATCATCATATTTTTGAGATTTTAATATGTTTTAGTACTGAATATTACAGTGAATTCCTTAACTTGTTTCCTGGCCAAAAGCATTTGGAACATAGTGATCTCTAAAGGTGCTGTAACTGTTTTCCAGAGTTACAAGCATGGTTTCATATAACTAATTCTCAAGCATTATGGTACACTTTCACTCCTGTTCTGATCTGGACTGCTACTTTAATAATAAATACTTCAATTAAATTGATTATGAATGGATCTAATTTTTATCGTGATAAATCTTTAATTTCTCTCAGGTAAATGAGGTCTTCTCAGGTTTTCTGAATTAGAAAAAGAAGCTGGATTATGGTACACTTTCACTCCTGTTCTGATCTGGACTGCTACTTTAATAATAAATACTTCAATTAAATTGATTATGAATGGATCTAATTTTTATTGTGATAAATCTTTAATTTCTCTCAGGTAAATGAGGTCTTCTTTTTCTAATTCAGAAAACCTGAGAAGCTGGGCATACAGCACCTGCTGGTTCTAACTGTCAACAGTTTGAAATTTGTATGCTTTTTTTTCCTTGAACGCTCTAGGAAAAATGTGGAAAGTAATATCTATGGCTTGTTGCCTAGGAATACTAGTATCTGAAAAGTGCTCTTCTTTTCAGGGAACTTGTGATGATGATATGATAGGAACTGAAGCAATAGCAGAATTTTTGATTAATAGTGAGGAGACGAAAGTGGTAAGTACTATGCTTAGTTTTAAAAATAGTCTTTTCAGTGTTGAACTTCAGCATGGAGTTCAGACTTGTTATGGTCTGAATGTTAGTGCGAAATGTGCAGAAGATGTTACTGGTGTGTGAAGTACTGGAACTCCAGAATCTCCTCAGGTATACATATCTGATTGGAGTGTGTGACAGGCTAAGAGGCAGTGGGCATAAACTGGAACATGGGAGGCTCCATCTAAACATCAGCACACAGTTTCCCCCCCTCCCCCACTCCTTTTCCTGGGATGGTGACTGGGCACAAGCTGTCCAGAGAGATTGTGGAGTCTCCATCCTTAGATATTAAAATCCATTTGGGCCTGGACCTGGGCAGCTGGCTCTAAGTGGCCCAACTTGAGCAGGTGTATTGGACAAGGTGACCTCCAGAGGTCCTTTCCAACTTCAACCATTCTGTAATTCTGCCTCTGTCAAAGTTCATTTTTGTTACAATTTAGGATTCTTTCCTAATGTAATGAGCATTTCTCAGCTGCACACTGGTTTGGTAAATTCTTTGTATATGAGATTTTGAATCCGGTAAATGACTTGTAGTTATTGTAGGCAATTATATCTGACACAACTATAAAGTAAATGTTGCCATGAATGTCTTTAGCGATTGGACATTTAAATGTAATAATGCTTTTTTCTAGTAGCAACAACAACAAAAATTTAACATATCTCCACAGGCAAGACTAAAGCTCTTTCCCCATCAAACAGGGGAGCTACATATTCTGGGAGTCGTATATAATCTTGGTACTGTTCAGGGTGCTGTGACATTAGATGGGATAGATCCTTCAATTGGATTACAGACAGGTAAGTGTTTTGTTTCCTTCAGTTGTGTGTGCCTGAAAGGGGGAGACATGGCTTCTGGAGAGTAGAACTGAATTCTAGTGTTTGATAATTGACTGTCACGATGCAAGGCATTCCTTCAGGCAAGGATATAGGTACGAGGGAAACAGCTGAGATAGGAAAGAATGAATTGGCACCTGTAAGAATCCCATGAGAAAGGAGTAACCTCAGCCAAATGCATACTCATTGTTCTTTTTAAATCTGTGGAAATTCTGAAACCATTAAAAATTTTTTTAAAAAGTTCCATCCACAACACATGGACTCTATTAATAACTTTCATTGACTCTTTTGCTATTCATTTTTCTTCTGGATCTTTTTGCTCTGTTGACTTTCAACAGTTGTCAAAATGTTTCACTGAAGTTCTTTGTATAGATTCCCAAATTTAAATTTGGCTCATAATTCTTTTTTTTTAGCATCTTGACTGTATTTTTGTTCCCTTTTCATTTATATTAACATATTTATGGCTTATTAATTGCACGCTACTTAATCTGTTTTGTTGAGTCATTCTTCTGAAACTCTCAAAGGGAAGATTTAGTTATTGGAGGAAATGGGGATTAAAGCACGTATTTGACAGTATCTCAAAGAAATAATGAAGCTTGTTTAGATATCTATTAACTGGAAGCTTTTGGAATAAAAAAAACAATTGGAGAGCCATGGCCTGTCTTTTGAAGGAAATGAAATTGTTTTGAGTGACTTTTCCAGCTTGGCAGAAATTGGGAAAAGAAAAATACATCACCTTCATGCTCCATGCACCCTCTCCAAGTGCAGTCAAACTGGTAAAGGGCAGAGTAAGTCCACGGCAATGGATATGTGTCTGCCTGAACTTGCAGTAGCCACATGTTATGTGTGACAGTGAGTTTGGGTAGTTCTTTGTCAGTGATACTGCTTAATCAATGAATGCTACATGTACCCAGTAACAGAAAAATCAAAGTGTTTTTTGGGGTTGAGTAGGGAACTTTGGATCACTTCTCAGGGAAAAAAAAAAAAAAGTTAGGCATTACTTCTTAAAAAACAACAACAAAAAAGCAACCCAAAACAAAGCCCTAACTTTGAAAAAATTGTTTCAGGAAAGTTTGTCTCCAATGGGTTGTCTGTACGAGGACGACAAGATTTAGAAATCCAAGGCCCTCGACTTAATAACACAAAAGAGGAAAAAACATCGATTAAATATGGACCTGATCGACGTTTGGATCCCATTATTACAGAAGAAATGCCTTTGTTGGAGGTATGGGGCTACTTCATATTTGCAGTTTTGAGCAAATAGCCGAATCTGGAGTGCTTAAATGTAATTCTAACAATGAAGTCTTAAAATAAGTCTTTCCAGTTCATTTCTGATCTTAGTGCCAAACTTGAAGCTTCTAAATTAATATCCTTCTGAAACTGTTAGATTCCCTTCAGCATTGTAGTTGTCAACAACTTATGTAGCTAGATTTCAAGGTGAGGGGGAACAGGCAAAGAAGCTTATTTTCTGTTGGCTTGCCATTCATCTAGAATAGTTTAAATTGGTTAATTAAAACATGGTGTTTTTTCTTAGCAGTGTTATTAAATGGTTGAACTGGTTATTGACAGTGCTGTGTAGAACAGCGTATTTCAGTTGTAAGGGACCTGCAATGATCACCCAGTACAACTGCCTGACCGATTCAGGGCTGAACAAAAGTTAAAGCATATTATTAAGGGTTTTGTCCAAATGCCTCTTAAATACTTGACAAGGTTAGGGCATCGCCCCCATCTCTAGAAAGCCTGTTCCAGTGTTTGACCAACCTCTCAGAAAATAAGTATTTCGTGATGTCCCATGTTGCCATGTGTCCTGTCACTGGATCCCAGAGAGGAGAGATCAGCAGCTCCCTCTCCACTTTGCCTCCTCAAGAAGCTACAGGAAGCAGTACAGTTTAAATATGTTGATTGTTGTTTTCATGTGCATTTGTAACTTGGCTCAGTATTGAAGTTTTACTTTTCTCCTCTTCTTTCCTGTACAGGTGTTCTTTATAAATTTTCCTACAGGGCTTCTCTGTGGAGAAATCAGAAAAGCATATGTAGAATTTGTGAATGTGAGCAGATGTCCTCTTACCGCACTGAAGGTTGTGTCAAAGCATCCAGAATTTTTTACTTTTGGTGGAAATACTGCTGTTCTAACGCCACTGAGTCCTTCAGCTTCTGAAAACTGTAGTGCTTACAAGACTGTTGTAACAGATCCTACCTCTGTGCGTACAGCACTGCTATCTTCAGCATCTTCTGTAGACTTTGGGGTTGGCACAGGAGGTCAGCCTGAAGTAATACATGTCCCACTGCCTGATGCTGTTCTTCTTCCTGGGGCTTCAGTGCAGTTGCCGATGTGGTTACGGGGACCAGATGAAGAAGGTGTTCATGAAATTAACTTTTTGTTTTACTATGAAAGTATTAAAAGACACTCAAAAATGTGGTAAGCTTTGATCTGCTTTTTTTCTGTCATACTTATTAGACACATTGTAAATGTGAATTTTACTGAATTTATCTCAGTTGCTGTGATGATGTAAAAGTGACCTGTTATCTGCTCTTCTAAGCAGTAGGCTTTTCCTACTATATGATCTAATTTCCATATGAAATTTTATAGCCTGCACTGCTGTCAAACTGGCAATTATTAAAATAATTTAGTAGAAGGAGGGTTAAGGGAATGCTGCTAATACAAACATTTATTTAGCTTCTCTGGAACCACATCTTTCTGAGGCGTAGGGGAAAAATCATGACTTGGTTTGTTTCTGCATGCTGTAAAACAATCTTGTCTACTTTGAACAAAAGATTTTGTTCTTAGTTGAAATGTAATTAGTAACCGTAGTATGATGAAGCCTAACTCTTTGGAGAAGTCCTTTTTGGACCACATTGAGACAGTGGACAGTTACGTTTGACACAACAAGCTAAAGAGGAGTGCCTTCTTTGAACTGCACTTGAAAGGTAGCTAGTTGACTTTTGGTGTCACTTATTGCCATGTCCCACTAGTGTCCAAGGTGAAGACCAGGAGATGATAACTTTTTTTTTGAGAATCCTATTCTTCAGAGATTCTGGGGTAAATAGGCCTTTGAGAAAGTGAAGATACCAGCTTTTAGGAAGCCTTAGCGTAGCAATCTAGCAAACATCCACATTAGTCATGAAGAATGATTTTGGGTGAGGTGGTTTTTTTTATATTTTTTTTTAAATTTTATTTTTAGTGCATTTTTTTAACCCTTCTTTCATTCTTCTGCAAATACCGATTTTTACATTGGTACCTTACAGCTGCTGGAGCACATAACTAGAGTTGGAGGTGTGGTTTAACCCCAGTCAGCTACGAAGCATCACACAGCTGCTCGTTTACTCCCCTTGCTCCACTTGTGAGTTGGGGAGACAAATGGAAGAGTAAAAATGAGGCCTCCTGGGTTGAGACAAGGATAGTTTAATAGGTATAATAAAAGGTGTGTGCACAAGCAAAGCCAAAGCAGGAACTCATTCACCACTTCCCATTGGCTGGCATCACCAGGCAAATAGAGCTTCATCACGTGTGATGGTTACTTGGGAAGGCAAATGCCATCACTTGAAATGATTCCCCGCTTTTTTCTTTTCTCCCGCTAGTTTCATTGCTGAGCATGGGTCAGTTGGGGTCAACTGTCCCAGCCACGTCCCCTCCCAAGTGCTTGTGCACCCCCAGCCTCCTCGCTGGTAGGGTGGTGTGAGAGGCACAAAAAGTCTTGACTCTCTGTAAGTGCTGCAGTGAGGAAAACATCCTTGTGTTATCAACACTGTTTTCAGCACGAATCCAAAACACAGCCCCTTACCAGCTAACCGTGAAGAAAATGAATTATTTTGCAGCCAAAAGCCAGCACAGTGGGTGTCTCTGCTGTACCTGTGCAGGATGATGGGGGGAGCAGGGCTACTGCAGATGAACACCGGTCGCATGGACTGAACATCTGCTTGTGGCTGGAGTTTGGTTTCCAGGCTAGTTCTGAGCAAGGAACCAAGTTCATGTGCTGTAAGACTGCTCCATAATGCAAACCACAAATAGAGTAAAGTGAAGATGGCCAAGAGAGTGGATCAGCAGCTTATTCTTGAAATTAAACTACGCATTGTGCAAATGCACCCTTTGTTTAGATTTTTCTGTAGCTTCTGAAATGCTGAAATTAACTTTTAATTTGACTTTAAGCTAGTTTGTAGGAATAGGGAATTTGTTCCCCTCTAATGTAGACTTATTTTTTATGAACAGAACTTATTTCTGATTTCGTAGTATTCAGAAAGTGAGATGTTTCAGAGATGGAAGTTGGTTGTTTGGGAAATATATTTGTTCCCTCTACTGTATTGAAGTTTCTATGAGAACTTAAGCAATGTGATCTTCTTTAACAGTATGCTTTGTAAAATGACCATAGCTTTTAAATTCTCAAAAAAATACTGAATTTGTGCTACTTGGAAACTATACAGTTGTCTGTATATATTTCTGAAGATTAACTGCAAAACAGTTAATTTTACTATGTGAAATGGAGTTTAGGAAATCGCTCATTTTCCTTCACAAAAACAACTATCGCACATTTAGTAGGTAACATACCAAATTTTTACATGTCTCTAATGTTTCCAAGTGAAAGTTACAGAAACAGAAAGTTTCTCTGTGGGGAAAAGCTGAAGTGTTTTGATGGTGTCCAGCTGAAGTTCGCCTGTCTCTAGAAAAACAGGAATATAAAGCTCACAAAAGGCTTGCTGGCCTAGAGTTTGAGTGTGTCTCAAAAAAGGCAGAGTAGTGAAGGTTCTAGAAGTAAACTTTCAAGATTGTCAGGTCAGCAGAATTTGTTGAATACAGTTATTCCATTTAAATGCTTTTTAGTAAATGCATATGCAGGAGATGTGATGAACTAGTGAGTCTTCTATGGTTTAAAAAACTTTGTTTTCTAAAGCATGTGGTATCTGAAGTATTTCTGATGTATTTTTTTATCATGGTAACATATGAAACTTTTTCTCCAGCATTTCATAGATTCATAGAATGGCCTAGGCTGGAAGGGACCTTAGAGATCATTTTAATCCAGCCTCCCTGTCACCAGGGACGCCACCTCTCGAGTAGATCAGGCAACACATGGGGACTGAACGGGAATCGAACCCGTGTCCTTGGCGTTGTTAACGCCACGCTCAACTGACTGAGCTAACCGGCCCCCATTTCAAGCTGACTAGGGGACTGCATGTTTGAACAGCACCTACCCATGCAGTGTGATTGTTAAAAATACAGTTCTGAGAGGAAGCTAAAAAGAAAAGTGTCTCTCTTTGAGTAGTTGAAATGAATAAATTGTCTAATGGTCTTAATGTTGATGATAAGCATGAAAGCTAAACTTAGGCTGTTCAGAACCTGTCATCAAGTCTTGTTCAGAATTTATTTTTTTTTCCCTCCTTCCTAGTCATAGAGTATTAAGGCACACTGCAGTTATTTGTACTAGCCGGTCTCTGCATATTCGAGCTACTGTCTGCAGAAGTAATGCACTTGAAGATGAAGAAGGCAGAGGGGGCAATATGTTGGTGTTTGTGGATGTAGAAAATATCAATACTGTAAGTTCTTTGTTTTCAATTATATTGTTCTGAAGCTCTGTAGATGTGTATCACCAGTAGAGCCATGACTTAAAATTTTTTTTTATGACTACTTTGCAAACACTAAGAGCACCTCACATACTTGGTTAATCCAGTTACTGTTGGAAAAAGTACAAACATTAAGGTATACCTCAGCTCTCTGGAAATCTGCTATAACTATCTCTATCCTAAGCAAATTCCGGTGCTGTAGTTTGGAGTCTTTTTTTTCTTTCAGGAAGACTTGTATTCCAAGTTCGTAAATGTTCTTGATGACTGCAACTTTTCAAATAGTTATGAATGAGACAACAACCTGTGTCCTCCACAACCTTTCAGTGAAAGCACTGTTAGGATTAATTGTAATGTGAAGTCAAAATTTAAGCTCCAACTTGAAGGAACTTCTGTTTTAATATTTATTACTAAACTCTAAAAGACTTTTTTGCAAATGTAATCGAAGTACAGATAAATCTGCTGTGATCCGTTGATTTAGTAAAGCAGATGATAATATTTTAGTCTTTCATACCAAGCTAATTTAAATTTACTGATTTTTTTGGTAAAGCTGCTCCCTCTTTTTCAACCACAAAGCAAGGTAATTGAATCCTCTGTTTATAGAATTCCTAGACATTAGCTGGTAGTGGAATCACTGAGCTGGTTTGTCATTTTGTTTTAAAGGTGTGTACACTTTGGTTTTTAATTCAGCTACTGAAGTGAATATTGTCTGCTTCTTTGAGGAGGAAGGAATGTTTTATGAAGTACTTACAAAGTTAACAACGTGTGAGGCTTGATTTTCCACTACCACCTGACTCTTTTTCTAAGAAAGGAAACCAACCCCCAAAGATACTCTTCACTGTGTGTATATTTAAAAAAAAAATAAAAAAATCTTGAATTTCTGGGATTTATGACCTAGCAACATTCCTAAAGTTATCTTAGAAACTGAGTGGCCTTGCAGACAGTGTTCTACACTGGATATAAAAGCTTAGCATTTATTAGAGTCATCTTAATCTAAAATCCGAGCTTGTGGATGTTTTTCTGGGGGATCTGTTTCCTCTTCATGTGGGTTGGTTTACTGGAATTGGAAGTTGCTGTGATCTGACACTGTTTGTTTTATGTTACAGTGGGTCTTAAATCTCTTGTCTCTCCTTGGTACTGCATTATGAATGGTGTGAATAATGTGTTAAATTAAGATTCTAACAGTGCCACCTTGCAATAGCACTTACTGTGCAATGTAGAACGTTGTGGTTTTGATTTGGCTTATTTAACACTATTTTTCTTTTTTCCTTAGAGTGAGACTGGTGTTAAAGAGTTTCATATAGTGCAAGTTTCAAGTAATAGCAAGCACTGGAAGCTTCAAAAATCTGTTAACATCTCTGAAGACAAAGGTGTGTATCACCCAAAGGATGGCAAGTCTAGCTTCTTCCTGAGAAGAACAGTTCAAATATTTCAAGGAGTTGAATTTGGCTTTCAAAATAATTCTGAAAACTTTATCCCTTTTAAATATACTACAGCCCTTCTTCTGTTCATGTTTCAAGAAAAGTATATTGATAGATAACTTTCAAACTACATTAATTTTTATAAATGGGCTTTACTTACTTGTAAATTTTTTCCTCTGATTTAGAGAAACCTGTATTTGAGTTGGCTGATAACTTGCCTCGCAAGAAATGTTTCAGTATTCCTTGTAGTTATTTATATCAGTGTTAAATTTAACTGATCAACAGAATATTTGACAAATGCTCTATTCAGTTATTAGAAATACAGCAGAATTGTTGGTGCTGTATTCTACCTTACCTTGTACAAGCTGGTAATTTTTGAAAAGGGTAACTATCCCAGGCAAAAAGAATGCTGCTGCTGAATCTAACAAATTATCTTTACTTGTATGCTGACACATTACATACTTAAAAATTAGTCTAGAAATGTATTCCTCATGTATGGAGTGTAAATCAGTCAGATAAACAGAATCTTTTGTCTTCTGTTGCTTCCTTCTTTCTCTGCGTTTCTTTTATATGTTATGGCTCACTTCCTGCTCTAGAAGTAAGTGGAAGAGATCAGCAGAAGATGCATCTTCTTTAGTCCTGTGCAGTTGCTGTGCTTGATTAGATTTACTTCTTGAGAATCATCAGTGTATTTCTTACTTGTGAAGTTCAAAGGCTGACTTTTGGCTTATGGGGAGAGGCTCTGATTATGTTGAGGGGGAAAAAAAATCTTGCAACCTTTTTCTTTCAGATACTAAACTTGCCAGCAGAGAGAGAGCAAAGTTATGCTTTAAAGCAGTAAGATGCAAAACCTCAGAAGGTAGGTGGTGTCCTGAATGTGGTAACTTTTTGAAGAACATACTATTTGGATGCTGTATGCTGCAGTTGTAACTTCTCATGATGCTGAAACAATACCTTCTCTTTCTATTCTTTAGAAAATTACACATTTGCAGACATTGTCTTTGGAAATGAACAGGTAGGTGAACTGGTAAAACTACATGCTTTTCATGTGCAAGTGTCCCAGGGAAAGCCTTTTTTAAAACATAAATATGGGTAACAGTGGTGGTTGTTGTTTTTTTCTTTAGTTAAAATGTTGAGTTTTGCATGTTATAAACTATTGGTATTCTGTCAGCTCTCTTTTTTTACGTAGCATAGACTGGTGGGTAGTTAGGAATGTTAAGTTCCCAACTCCACAAAAGAATTACTTTGGGAGCACATTGTGATGCTGACTTTTTTGCTGACATTTTTCCTTCCTTTCCAACTCTTCAGAAGCAGTTCTTTTGAATATATCCCAGCCCTCTAGTTTTCTAGTATGCATCTGTGGATGTCATTCTTGTTCCTTTATTTTTCTTAATTACATTTTAACTAAGATAAGTTAAAAATTCTAAATATAGCTTATTCTAAAAATAATCTGGAAACTTCTAATATATGTAGGTACCAGAATTTCTGAACCACTAATGTAGGTTGTAATCAGTTCAAGAAGTCTGTTTCTTTAATTTTTCTTAAAGTTTAAGGTTCTAGAGTATTATGCTCCTTTTAAGCATACAGGTATTTATTTTCTGAAGAATCCTTTATCTTGGTACAGGAAATGCTTTTCCAAAACCTGAGGAATGTAGACCACTGGCATCAGATCAGAAGTCTCTGTTAGCATAGTGGATTTAGTTAGCTGGATGTTAAATTGTTTATTTTATGTTGAGTGTCCAGCTTTTAAAAGCCAAAGAAAACCTACTTGCCACTGTTTCATTTTATAGCCATGTAAATTGAAGTTAGGACTAAAATCTGAGATAGATGATCCCTCTTTGCATTTTTAAAGTTGGATGAGCTGCGTGAACTTGAGCTTTCTTGTAAGAAAATGTTCTCTGATGGGGAGATGGCCATCCGTTCAGGGTAGTTACTTCAAAAGCAGACTGTCTCCCTGGATATGAGTATTCTGCTGATGCAATTATTGCCACCTCCACAACAGCATATTCTGGAAAGGCTAACATTTCTGAAAAGGAGATGTTAGAAAACTGAATTATTTTTTTTTTACTTACACTGCTGTCTCCAGGTATCATTGCTGTCAGTCTTAAAACCGCTCCTTACTTCCCAAGTGTTGTAAAAGCTCAGCACACATGATGACATACAGCATAGTACTACTCACTGCCTGCCACTTACACAGTAGAATATCCTCTGCAATCTGTTATCTTTTCTCTTGCTAGCAAAATGTGCATTCCTAACTTTGCTGAATTATTCTAGCTAACATGAGGAAAATATTAATAAGCAATAATAACTTGTATGTGAATTACTTTGTGAGCTGGACACTTCAACCCTCTCCACTACATTTAATGTATCCCTGTAGGGTGTCTCGTGGTAATAATCAAAGCCTTTATTTCCAAGTTTCGTATTTGTAGTTTTCGGCCAGTGATCTGTAGCTCTGTTTCGCTGTGTTAGATGAGGCAGCTCAGTAGGCAGGGCTGATCTCTAAGAGTACAAGCTTGGAAACCAAGACCTGTAGCATTCTGTAGGTTTGCAAAGGGAAGCAAAGCAAGGTAATGGAACTGAAATACTACAATGCTGAGCTCTAATAGAGTAAATTGTGTCAGCTTATATCCTGTTTTGAGAGCACTTTCTTGTTTGTTTTTTTTCTTGCAGATAATAAGTTCAGCCAGTCCCTGTGCAGACTTTTTTTTTCAAAGCTTATCTTCTGAATTTAAAAGAACACATGTGCAATCTCACACTCATGCATCTCAAAGGGCTGTGAAACAATCATTTGATGAGACGGTCAGATTGATACAAAGGTGCAGTGAAGTAGATTTGAACCTTGTTGTGCTTTGGAAGGTATGTATGTTTTGTGGCCTTTGGTAACTTGGCTGTAAAATATGACTTAGAAAATAATTTAATATAGCATCCTGAACTTTCAAATGTATTCATACAGAACTTAGGGATTATTATTTTTTTTTAATACAGGCAAAAGAACTGAAATATGGTCAAGAAGCAAAGACAGTCTTAATAGCTATAACTAATAAATATGCTTAAATAGTTTTGCATTCTCTTAAAAAGAGAAGATGTTAAACCAAGAGTTTTGTTAATGTGACACTTGCTTTTATCAGAACTCTGAAGAGTGACCCAGTCTGCTTTGAAGAGGATGATCTCATTTACTAGAATGCAGATACTAAGTGTGGAAATCAGAAGTCTAAACTTCAGCAAGTTGTCTGTGCTTTCAAAGTTAAAAGCATACACATAAAGTAGATGTCATGCTAGCCTTTAGGTTTTGAGCACTAAGACATCTTCCGCTTAAGTTAAGGGGGAAGCTCAGTAGTTGTGTATTATGAAGCTTATTACAGTTTCTGGTTTGCTAATATCTTTGTATTATATTCTGTAGGCATATGTTGTGGAAGACAACAAGCAGCTGATTTTGGAGGGCCAGCATCATGTTGCCCTTAATACAGTTGGGAAGGAGGCTTTTTCATTTCCGCAGAAGCAGGTAATCTAATGTGAAGTTGTACTTTACAAATTACTTCTTTCCCCAAATAGGCTTGATGTGTCATTTTGTGAATTAAGTGGAATCACTATGCATGCTTTTGTAGAATGTAACATCAGATATATTTGCTATTGCTAAATAATTTGCACTTACTTCAGCTTTGATTAGTGATCTATGTTGAAATAGCAGGCTCAGTTTGAGAATGAGAAAAGCAATGTACAAGTGAGTATACTGCTATGCTGTTGTTTAAACTGTTCTGTGGTATTTCAAGGTAGAGTTAGGAGCTTATTAATGACGTTAAGTCAGAGTTAATGATTACTTCATAACAAAGTTAATAGTAAAATGGTGGAATTTAAGTGTTACAAAATAAATTTTATAAATTCTGCTGTGAGTGCTACTTTTAAGGCCTGTAGCGTAAAATGTTAGAACAGCAGAAACACTGGAGAAGTTAAAAAGATCTAAAGTTCCATTGGAATTGATCAATTAATAGCATATTATTTCACTTTGAAGTTTAATAGCCTGTTTGATTATTCAAAGAAAATAGCATCTGTAAGATACTATTTTGGTGGATGTCTCCTGGTGTGTCAGTAACAACTGCAGAAGCTATAAATAAGTTTCTGTAAAAACATCTATGCTAGGTGCAATTTATGTATGTGAGGACGACTAATATGCAAAACAGAAAAGAAAGAAGTCTTGTACTTGTTTAGGCTTCTGCTGAGTGGTACATTGCTGTTCCTTCTTGCTTTGGTGCCATTCTCGTTATGTTTTTACCAATGTTGTAGACTTTATATATACCTTTTAGCGAGCTTTTCTTATTCAAAGTTGCAGTGTTAATTTTGTCAAGAAAGCAATATAGGACAGATGCGTGTTTCTATGCTTATGCTATAACATAAGTAGTGAGTTACTCTGAAGCTGTGGCCTTGGCTTTTGTTCATAACCCTTTAAGTACTTTTGCGTCATTAAGATGTCTTTTCCATTTAGTTCTTCACACTATGAAGTAGACGGGAATAGATCAAAGAGGGCATGTAGTTTGAGCTAAGCTGGCTGGTGTTCATCTCTGCTGAAAAACAGGACAGTTTAAGTTTTAATGTTTGAAGATTTTTCTCACTTAACACCCCCTCAAGCCCCCAAAAAACCTTGCACATGTGGGCTCAAGGTATATATAACAATACTAGACTGTATTAGTTGAGTGACAGCTGCTCACTCTTGCATTATCTTTACTGTCTTAAGGTGTAGAACAGCAGATCACACTGTAGACATCTAAAGTTGGGAGGGAAAATACTGTGCACTTCTGATCTTGCTTAGGTCTGGCTCTAGGAAATGAATGGGGAGAAAAGTAGGAATTAATGACATCTACATCCTAAAATAAACAAATGAGGATGCTAGGGGTAGGAATTTGCTTTTTTTTGTTGTTGTTGTTGACTGCACTGGAACTGCAGTTGTCTGCATAAAATACAATTTCAAGCTAAAAAAAATGAATCCTGCCACCAGGAACAAGGAGAACCCGAATGTGCCCTTAATTTGTTTTGATGAATATGTGCTAATATGTGAGAGTTTTCTGTCAATAATCTCTTAGCAATAATTATTATTACAACTATATTTGAACAGATTCTACGTTGGTTATTCTATTCACTTGCTTCAGCATGAGGCACATGCTTCCTTTGAAGCATTCTGTACCGTGGAAGCAAAACCACACTTTCATTGTGATACAGTTAAAATCTAGTCTAAGAGTAGTGGTGATTGTTTCTAATAAATGTGTAAATTTTGTGTCCTCGTGGTAACCAGATCTTACATTTAGCTTGGATTTTAAGAGTCTGTAATCTCAGGACAACTAAGAATTGAGAAATTTCATTTGTTCTTTTTATTTTTTTTTTTAATTGGCACTTTATACTGTGAGGAGAGTAGATAAACTCCTTTGAGATGAGAGGCAAGGTGTAACAAATTAAGTGATTTGAGACTTTGCAGCAGTTTACTTTGTTTACTCCCCATATAAGAATTAAAAGAATACCCAAAATAGGATTAAATGAGATTAAGCAGATGAAATAGTATACTTAACCTACTAAAGTTTACATATTTTCTTTGAATTATCTTGCTCTTGTATTAAAGTTAGACAAGCAGTGAAAAGGGGCGGGGAATTCCAAACCCAAACATTAATTCAAGCTTAACACTTTCAATATATAGGGTTGAGTCTTAAAATGTAGCAATTGAATAGTTTGTCTTGGAAATCTGTATTATCCTCTAAGTTGCAGAGTGGAAAACTCTATTAACTGTTCCTGAACACCTTGTGCTGACAGTATAGGATTTAGTTGTGTTTTGTGCTCTAGACAGCAGAGGGAGATGGTGATGCATAGTTTTTACCAGCGTGTGTTGGTTACCTGTTCTTAAATGGTAAAGGGCTGCTTAGGTCTGAAAAAATAAATGTGCTTGCAGACTCTCAACAGAGTGTCACCCAGTATGTAAGAGCCCAGTCCCTGCATTTCTTGTGTTCTAGTTGCTGCTCCTCAGTGACGTCTTGACTTGAGCTGTTTCTGCTTCCTGCTGTTGCAGCCAGCAAGGGAATTTTTGTGTCTGTTCTAGCAGTACAGCACTTGCCAACCAAGAACAGTCTCACAGTAGACCTGTAGAAAACACAAGCAGGATTTCTGTCTATACCTTCTTTGTTCTTTTTTTAGCCCTCTGAAAATTGACTCAAATCTTAACTGAATTTATCAGATAACTATGTTGAAAAATATCAAATCAAGTTAGCTTGCTTTATGTTGGTTAAATTCTATGTACTGGTTGGCCTCTGCTACTTTGTCAATTATGGTATATCTCAGAGTAGTTCTTTGCCAGCTTTTAAGGATTCAGTTTGGATTTATAGAAGCTTCTAGAACTGTCCAGGGAAACAAAGCAGTAGCAAATCACTGTAGTAGATCAGGAGACCTGTATTCATTGGCACGGTTTTGTTTCAAGTTCTTTCAGCGGTTGCCAATAGATGGGTAGTTGGGTGCAGGATTTCAAGTCATCTTTGCCGTGTGCCAATGCCAAGATGTTAGGCTGGTGACTTGGGTGCAAGGACAGATGGTTACTTCTGCTAGGTTCATTGTGGAAGATATAATGCCTGCAACTGGAATGTGGAACAAACAGCAGGATACAATTATTCCTGTATAGCAGTAGCATAACTTGCCATAGCATTTGATACAATCGAAATAAAACCTCTTGCTTCTGTAAAACCATGAGATACTGGGGCTTGGGGGAGGCTTAAAATCTTTTTCTGTGTAAAATTTCTGCATGCACCCACATAAAAAGAAAGTAATAGTAAAATTCTATGCAGATTTTTACCTAGATGCTCAAATGCATGTGCTTTCTTTTCTTCCCATGTCTGTTCAAAATACAGCTTCTGCAGTTTTTTCATTTTCAGCAAGACAATGGTAACTATGACTTTGAAGCTTACTGGTTTACTGCCACTGAATACAGATTTTTCTGGTTCAGGGTTTTTTTTTGTTGTTGTTTAACTGAGTAACACTGCTTTTGAGCATTTGTGGCTGGACACAATAGACTTAGGTGATGTACTACTTAAATCTTTGTGTTCTAGAAGTTTGGAATCATAACGCATAGTATGCTGAAGGAACTCTTGAAGAGTATTGAATCTGTTAAAGCATTTCTTTGTTTCATATAGACAGCTCGTATCTTTGAAAAAATAGCCTCTTGTTAAACATCGGAAAATTCTAAAGATACCTTGTTTCCTTAAATCAGAAGCACAGAAAATGACACAAAGAAATATGTTACAGTCACTAGCAGTGGTATGTGAAGAATAAATTACATAAGGTCTTAAAGTGAATAGGTCTGAGCAGATATGTTAGCAGTAGCTGTTTCACTCAAGTAGTAAGAGCCTCACTAAAAACATTTAGATACCTTTTCTCTTTTTTTCTCTTTTCTCTGGCTTTCTATTTTCTCTCTCTCTCTCTTTCTGTTTTCTCTTTTGACAATGGAACTACCGTGGGTTGTTTTTCATCTGAAACTTGCTTTCAGACATCAGGCTGTTTGAATTGAAGTTCAGTTTATGATTGCATCTGGAATACAGCTATTCTGTTTCTTGTTCTTGGCCTCTCTACCTCAAATTAGGAACAAGGCAAAAACTTCAAATATTTGAAGCATCTATTCACAGCCAGAGCTGTTGGTCAATATAACTTCTTATTGCTGTTTCCCATATTTTTCTAATCTGGAGAATTCAATCCTAGTCTCATGTGAGCGGGCCGGCATTTTGGGAATAGCGTGTCTGTACTTCTAGAACACATTAGTGTCAGTGCAAACTTAGTTTTGACTGAGTTCTAGATGAGGTAAAGTGTCTGAGTGTATTTTAGATCAGGCATACTTTTTTTTTTTTTGGTGAGATATTGTCCCTGTGTACAGCCCTCTGTTTTCATTGTGAAGTGGTCTTGTGATGCTCAAAGTGGATACCTTCCAGACAGAATTAACCTGTATGTGCCCCAGGGCTGCTCATTTAGTCCTGTGGATTAGGTCAGTGCTAGCCCAAAGTAAAATTCCTAAAGTGCCCACAGTATGGATGCAGGGATTTTGACAATGTTTCATTTCAGATATGATAATTCTTGGTAATCCTTTTCTTAATATAGAAGCAATTTAGGTAGCAACAATTTGGGTTCAGGTAGGAATTTTTGAAAGGTAGGGTTTAAATTTTATTTTTCTTAACAGTGAATTACCAGAAGTGACACCTTTTGCTAGTTCAGGACTTTTTTTTACAGAATATGTGGGAAGGGTTGCTAGAAACAACACAGATTGTTGGAATGAATTTAAGACTCTTTAAAATTGAATTGGTAGAGGGAAAACAGAATTCTTGAGGGTAAAAAAACCTTACACTTCAGCTCTTGATGTTTAGTTTTGTTGGGTTCTTTTTGGTGTGTTGTTTTTTTTCCCCCCCCTGTTACATCAATTAATGTACCAGTTACTGTACCAATTTGGGAGGACTGACTTGTGTTACTGTCATAAATGAAATCTTCTAATTAGCTGAAAAATTACAGCTGCTGCTTTACCCATTGATGGACCGCAGAGATAGTTGCATTTTTCAAATGTGTTACTACTGGTATCTTATAAAACCCAGTTTCTGGAGTCATAATTTCTGTAGTTAGGAGTTTGAATGTAGATGAGTTACACTGTGAAGGAAACGGACTTAAACCTGAGGTTTTAAGATGGGAGTTTTCTGATCTAAAATGGGAAAGGGAGAAAGAAGCATTGCTCTAGGATCTCTTTATCTCATTCTTAGTCTGTTGCTTTCATGTGTTAAGCAGCACAATGCTTTTACTTGTGCTTAGCATTGTTCAAGTAGTTTCCTGTTTAGGTTTTCTTCTGTGCTGTGCATCACACTTGACTGAGAATGTTAATAATCCTTGTGACTATGTGTAACTTGTGATTTATGGGGCAAATATTCTGATTTTTCACACAACTTGAAAATCAAATTGTGCTGCTTAACTTTTAGATGTGTTTAATAGCACATTGACCCAGTCATTGAGAAGATTGATTTTGAAATTGAAAAACTTATGTTGTTGAATATTATGTTGAAAAGTCCCTTAAAATGACTGCATGTGAAGATACCATCATTTACATCCATCTCGTGGGAAGGAAGAACTTTCTGGTTTGAAAGTACATTCTGAGAGATTAAGGGGATATATTATGGGTAGATCTGTCTATTACATCTGTCAGATAATGCAAAAGGTGTTTCAAATGGTGTAAATTCTGTCTTTTCCAGCTTTCAGCTTAGTACAGTTGCAGGAGTTATCGAAAACCACTGTGACTGATAACGGCGTTTCAGAAGTATGAGTAGGGATAGTATATAATTTTTGTTTCAAAGTAGCAAAACATCAGACTCCTAAAAGTCCTGGAGATTATTCTGTTTGAAACAGTAAGCTTGTGTCTCATTTTAAAGAATATTTGTTTGAAACTGGCCTCTGCAGATGGCTTTGAACAGCAAAAAGCTTTCTAAAAATAAAAACAACTTACGTAGCATTAGTTGCATTTTGTAGTTCCTGGGAGTGTGGTGCTGCTAATGCCTGTTGGATGTTTCTAGTCAAAACTCTAAAAGCTTAAAAATGCAGCTGTAAAATTTAAAACAGTAGCAAAAAACCACTCTCCCTCTGCACCTGTACAGTTCTTCCAAATTCTTTTTATGACAAAGGCTCTTCTTAGACAAGCTTATCTGTACCTCTACCAGTATGTATGGATGAGACCTTCAAATTACAACTCAAGCCCTTTTTTTTTTAAAGGGAACGTCTTAACCATTGCTGTAGCATTCTCGTATGCGATATATGGTGCTTGTTGTCTGCTGGACGTGGCACTTAGGGAGGCTTTGCAAGTTACAATAATGAAGAGGTTTTAAGTGTCAGAAACTTTAGGTGTTGGAACTTTCTGGGTTTGCCTTCCAAAACGCACAACTCTGTTTGGGCTGGTATTCTAGGAGCTTATCAAAAAAATACCCATTTAATTCTAATTTAGTTTTACTTTTGTTTCTAAGTGTAAATAACCAAAAGTCTTATCTGCTTGATGCAGATTCCGTTTGGTGCCTTGATTCAATTTCCCAAGCTCCAGAGCAGGGCAGAAGTTTAATGCATCCTTAAAGTTACTATTTCTTATTGGCCATCTCTAGGTAGCTCCCTAATCTGTGTGCACATCATTTTAGAAGTGCTTAATTCCCTCCTCAAGCATTAGGTAAGAGTATTGTGTGCTCAGTGCTTTGTCTTTAGTGTTTGTTCGAGGTGCACAATTACAAAGAATCCTAGACTTTGAGCAGCTGGACTTGGAGACACAGACATTTTTTCTGAATCTGACACCCAGAAGGTGGTTGGAATTAAGGTTTAGCTCTGTGATGTTAAATGGTTAATCTTACTGCTTTCCAATCCTTCAACAGAGGTGTAATATTAGGGCTAAAGGTTTGAAATGTTAATGGCACTCTGCACTTTGACCAGTAAATGTTCCTGCTGCATTTCATGATGTTCTTGTCTGCAGAGATAAACCTTCATATTTGTCTTTTGTAGGGTTTTAAAAAAATACTCGGGAATTCTGATTGGGAGGACTTGGAACAGGTAATTGACTCGAGGGCACACTACAGTGTGCAGGATGTTGATGTGTGGTTGAAGAGAGCATTGAATAATTGGTTAAACGGTGATTTGAGGGGAAAGATCAATTTAACTAAAACCCTATAATCTCATTTCTGGAGGCCCATGTGTTTCATGCTGTCAGTTTTCATCAAGTTAGATGCCCGTAGGGTAAGGTGGAAATACCAAATTCATTGGTTAAACTATATTTTATGGTTACTGTAAAATATCTTATTTTCTTCTTAAATTACTTTTAAGAAAAACCTACTGTTCCTTTCAAGATGAAAGAATTTCAAGCTTGATAAAATGTTTGATGTCTTTCTGGTATTACTGGCACAGGCAAACAGTGACTGAGATGTTCATACATTCTGTAGAATGCCGTGTATCTGTTATATAGAGTCAGTTTTTGCCTATAGTATTTCTTTTCAACTTAGAAGGTACAATCCATCACCCTTAAACAAAAAATATTACTTTGTTACACTGCACTGATTCACGGGTGGCTTTTTAAAATCTTCTTTTGCTTGCTTTTAGTAGCTGGTCATACTTATTGCTGCAAATTTTTCTTGTTTTTTTTCTTCTTCTAAAGGTGGCCTTTTTGCAGAATAGATTCACAAGGGTGTAGTGAAATGCAGTCCCTTCCCAAATAAATCCTCTCTGCAAAGCAGATTAGATGATGTTGGACAGTTCCAATAGTGCTGTAATGCTGGACCAAATGCAGCCCGATTGCCTCATTTGGTGTTGCATCTCTTGGTACTATCTGGTTTACTCTGCTTCAGAGATTGATGCTGCCCACAGGGTTAGGATGAATACCAAGTAGTGTGTTAATGCTTGACTTTGACTTTCAGCTGGGGATGAAGGTAACTTTCCTGTCTGCAAGAGCTCGCTATTCAATTTTTAAGATACTCTGCATTATTAAATCCTTCTGTACTTATTACCATGTTACTATGAACTTCTGTTTGCTTTACTTTGCATCTGTTTTTGGGAAACTTGGCTATTGGCTTTTCTGTTGTGAACTTCCCAGAGCAGGTGATGGATTACTACTTTTAGGTACAGTTGCCAAACAGGGAACTGTGTAAATGCTGCCTCTCTTTCATAGAAAGAAACCACTATGACAATGGCATGGTTTTGTGAAACTTGGCACAAGTAGTTTTTTCACAAGCAGCTATGAAATCTCTGTCTCAAAAAATGGTAACAGATAAATCATATCGATTCCTCCTCTAGCACACTTAAATATTGGGGAAAAAAATGTAAGGTTATGATTCTGTAGACCTATTTCCCTGGAGCTGTAGTTCATAATGGTAAATTGTAGCTTTTGTGACTGTATTTCTTGTGTTATGTTGCACAGGGTCTTATGTCAGTGTTTTAAATATCATTCTGAAATTGTGTTTTAGGAATTACCAGAAATGGTTCTCTTAAAGTTTTTTCAATCAGAAAACACACCAGTACCTGCAAGACCAACCCCAGAGCAGCTGTCTAATCTTATCAAGACAAGTCTTCATTATCCAGAGTCTTTCAATCATTCTTTTCATCAAAAAAGGTATGTGCAATGTTATCCTCAGAAACTTTAGAAATACCATCAGTTTGACATAAATCTTGTTGAGTGATGCTAAGTAGATGTGATACAAAAGATAAACTTCTGGTATGCAAGGTTGAAATCTTGCTCATTTCTTAAACTCACTGCTTCAGAACTGTATAGGTGAAAAGAAAGTTTCATGTAGAGAAACAGGCTGTAATACCATGGTTCAGTTTTAATGTTAACTAGTAATACTAGCAGACTTACTGAAAGAAAAAGAAATATTCTGCCTTTGAGTTTGTTTTTGGTGTCAAAGTAGACAGTTGCAGTGTTACAGTGGCATCTGACTTGCCATGATTAGCTGCAGCTAGTAATGATTTATGTCAGAAGGAAAGGTGTAACAGATTAGATTACTGGGGCTGGTCTCCTGGAAGAGTATCAGAGTCAAACTTTGTCAAAAAGCAGACAGGTAGAGTGAATTAGTTGGAGCCTGTAAAATCCAGGAGTTGTTTAAATTAAGATAATCTGAACAAAGCCCTCTAGTTTCATTTCCAGGCTTGAAATGAGTTGTACTTGAAACATAAAGATGCCTGTTCAGCTTGGAGTTGTTTTATCTAAGAACTCTACTTGTTTTTCTTCTAATTACTTTTTTCTATTTTTTTTCTAAATTCAACTCTAGGTTTTTAATAGAATTTCAGTTCGTATAAGCAAGTTGGCAAAAGGGATTTCTTTCTTTAAAATCTAACATTGAAATATGCCACCTTACAAAATGTTTAAATGACAGTTACAAAGCATGCGTTATTCGAGTAACGTGCTCATCTTGTTATAGTTACTAATCGTTCTTGTTTAGTAAGTTTAGGATATTTAAACTTTTAAGCAGCGGTGAGGAATTCCAGTGAGACAAATCACTTGTTGCATAGATAGAGCTGTTTCAGCTGCAGTAGTTTGTGCACCTGCATGTGAATATCTTGGAGTATTTCTTGCTGCAGCATTATTTATAAAAACAATTATAATCATTGTAAACAAGCAGAATATCAACTAGCTGTGTTAGTTTTATTCAGAGTAAGGGCTTAACATCAGATATGTGTACTGTGTGTTCTGTTTGGGCACTGTTCTGGCTGAAACTTGAAGTCAGGTGCCAGCAATTCCCCTTCAGGAGACAGTGTAGCAGAAGACTATCCTGGACAAAATGTGTTGAGCAGCGTTCAGAGTGATGTTGTGCACCAAGGTATGCTGTTCTGAAATGTCTCTTCTGTAACAGATTTCCTATAAAGTAAGACTAGCAAAAGCATAAATAGTACCTTTCTCAGCTGGATCAAGTATTGGTAACTTAATCTGGCTCAACTGATCCAACACAACTCAATGGATAGCTTGTATTATAGGAAACTCTAGTCAATGTGATTAGATTGCTGTGTACACTGACTTGCATAATAGACAGCTACATGGTAATTTTATATTACTTGGAGATAAATTTCAAATAATGCTCTTAAGTATTGAAGAATATCATTAAGACTTCCTTTACTGTGGAACTGTTTCTCTTCACAGCCTCTGTCTGGTACCTGTCACTCTCCTCCTTTCCAATTGTTCCCAAGCTGTCGTAGATGTAATGATTGATTTGCGGCATAAAACAACAAGGTAATGTGTGAATGTTAATAAAACAGTATTTTCTGAGATGACTTGCTAGTTTTGGGATGTGCTGTATGTTTTAACTATTAAATATCTAGAATGGGATTTTTTTTTTTTCAACAGTGATTTTGAAAGAATGGAAAGTGATAAAAGCTTTGTATAGTCAAGTGGGAGTCTTGTTCAATTTAGTGTGCTTCTGGCTTTTGCTAAGACACCTTTTATTTGTGATTTGAATAGTTAAACTCTACAGATTTTTTTTCTAGGAAAGTGAAAGTGCTTTTGAACTAGTGAAATACGAGCTTCAGCAACCTTACTTTATTAAATGTAGGTTGTTGGATTTTCATATATGTAATTGTAGGAAGCTACCTTTGAAGTTTAAACAAGCACTTCCTCCTGCAATGTGACTTAGTATAAAACATCACAGAACCTTAGGTATTTTTAAGACTCCTTAGGTTTATCAGCTGATTATTATGGCTGGCTTTTTGCTTAGAACTGTAGTATTATGTATGAAAATACTAGCACTGAGGAAATATTTTGTGAATTTTTTCTATAAAATTTTACTAAGGATTCTGTGGGAGAGAGAATTCAGTACCACAATAAACCACTGTTAATTCAATTGCTTTGTTTTAACAGAAGTGTCACTCACTTATACTTTGGGTGACATCACCTCTCCTCTGCCCCTCAGTAGACATAATGCTGCTTGGTCTGCTTAACACAAAATAGACTTTGGGGGATCCCTGACTTAATGTTCTTTCTTGTCAAGGGGTAAAGCAAACTGTGAAGACACTGAGTTAGGGTTAGTCATGGGGAACATTTGTTTCTTGCCAACAGTCTGTCCAGGCAAGTAAAAAATTAAAAGCCTAGGTCCTAATACACAGGTTCAGAAGCGGGACAGAAGATGACTGAAGTCTGTTCTTATTTATCGGTTAAGATCAGGAAGCTATTTGTTGATCTGGTGTGTTTTCACAAGATGGTTGCATTTTGTAACAGTGTTGTGAGACCTATCTTTGAAAGGATGGTGTAGTCATGGGCTTTAAAACTTCCTAAAAATAAACACACTTCCCACCCCTAAAACAGCATATTCGTGCAGTGTCTCTAAAGCAGCGTATATCCATGTTTATTTCTGTGTGACATACACTCTGATCTAACTCATGGGACAGGCCCAAGAATGCCTTTATGTAGGTATTCCAAAAACTGTGACAGTTTGCATCTTGTTACTGCATCTATTGTTAGTGTTATATATCAGTTAGAAATAAAGATGGAATACGTCATTATACATATATGTTCCAGTGTATTTATATACTCTGGGCTTCATCATTATACATGTTTGTGTAATATTCTGTATACAGTATGTCAGGAACCAAATAAATGTGTTAAAATTTTGTGCTCGTTCATCTGAGCCAAGGGAGAGAGCTGCTGTAGAGGGAATATGTTTAAGGGTGGATTAAAGAACAGTAAAAAGCCTTTGTCAAGAAATGAGAACCCAGAGTTAAACTGAGCTGATGACTGGATGTAGGGATCCATAAAGATACCCAAGGCTACCTCAGGTCCTCTGTCTCAGTGTGTGTGTATTTGTGAATATAGATGTAAGAGAAGAGGACATAGAGGTATGTCCTATTTTTTGAAACTGCTTTTAGAATCTTGTTAAAATGTTAAACACGGTTCTGTCTATACCTGTGGTTGTAACTGCTATCCTTTCAAAGTCTAGCTTTGTCTTGTTAAAAACCCCTTAATCTCTTAGGGATAATGGAGGTGATGTGGGGACCAAAGCATGCATGATGCATTTGAGGAAAGCAGTGACTTAAGGGAAGTTACTGCAGGTGGTAAAACAGACCTGGTAAATTCCAAGTCATCAGAGGCAACTGACAGTGGCCACTATTGCATCCAAATAATGCCAGAATAGGAACTTTGGTTTCCCGTTCCTGGCTTTTGAAAAGAAGCTTTTGGAAAGCGTAAACAAGCATCTCTCTGTGAGATGCCAGTGATAGACTCACAGTGCATTCTGAAATCTTGGGAAAACCTGAGATTGAGGGATTCATGTAAACTGGTATGTTAAACTGGCTTCAAAAACAGAGAAATAACTTCTGTTAACTTCTTTTTTTCAGCTCAGAAGCACTAGAAATCCATGGATCTTTTACATGGCTTGGGCAAACACAGTACAAGCTTCAACTTAAAAGCCAGGAGGTCTATAGCTTGCAGCTGAAAGCTTGTTTTGTTCATACAGGTGTCTATAATCTTGGAACCCCCAGAGTATTTGCCAAGCTAGCGGACCAAGTTACTTTGTTTGAAACGAGTCAGCAGAACTCTATGCCTGCACTGATTATTATCAATGATATCTGACCACTTCCTGAAAAAAAAAACACTAAAAAAGACAAAATAAATGGAATTCTTTTCTTATATTGCTGGTTGACATTTTGCTGCAGTTTTTGGAAATAGCACCTCAAACATCTAACTTGTTACTAAAGATTGTGTAGGAAAGAAAATAGCAAAATACTCAGATTACTTGTAAATTTGTTTCTCGATGCAACGCACGTGGACTGAAAATACGTTTATCCTTTTATAATATATTTCTTCTCTGGTAATTAAGATACTCATAACACAAGATACTCTTAACTTCAAATCTGAACATACTTGTATGTCCTACGCCCTGTCAAAAATACAGCTTGACTGCTGTTACTTCCAGCATGGTGTGTTAATATTTGTGGCTGTATTAGGATATGGTTCAGGAAAAAACCATCCTTGGCTTTTTCCTGTCTGAAGCCATTAGTCATGATAAATCCCAACCTTACTGTGAATTTCAATAAGGGTGTCTCAAATCCATTTCTGTTTCTCAGTTCTTTAGTTTAAAAATTTGATTTGAGTTTTCATGTTTATGGAAACTGGTGACCTTTCAAGGTTTACATACAAGTCCCACCTAAGACGTTTCAAAAATAATTTCTTGAACCAGTTTGAGTATTTTCTCATTCATCTCAATGCAGAATGCACTATTTCACAACCATAGGATTGTCATTTAAATTGTCACTTCCTTTATTATGTAACTATAACAATTGATCTGTTTTAAAAAAATCTACTCAAGATTTTCAAGAAATGTATTATATTTATAACAAATGTATTGTAAATAGAATAAAACACACATCATATTCACTGTATGGGCTTGTGGCCTTTTTTCCTTCCTTTTTATACAAGTGTAGCAATCCACAGGTGCTGTTGCTGTGTACCTATTCTGTACTGCCTTTCTCCTGGCCCTCTTTGCTTGGGTGAAGTTCCTGTCCTGTTGCCACATGTACACTGAGGCTTACAATGACTGCTCTCTCTGGCTTTTGAGTTCTTATCCAGTGTTCACAGGTACAACCCCAAGAATTCCCATGTCTCGGAAAACTTAGTTGCTACAAGCAAGCTGCTGGGTGTAGGGGGAAGACTGTGTGAAGCCATGAAGTGCAGCAAAACCAGCTATGAGGTCAGAGTTAACGGTTTCTGGTGGGTTAGCTGAGTACAAGGGAAATCGAGCACCTAAAGAAACCTGAAACTTTTGGTGGTCTGCTGTATCTTGTGGCTCAAGGTAATTCCTTCACTGGACAATGCTGATATATGGTAGGTGGTACATCTGCCTTCAGATGCATATTTCTCTTTTTAGACAAGTTTTCTAATTTTAATTATATTAAGAAAAACTTTATGGCTCTCTCCACGTCTGAAAACTTCCTGGAAAGTCTAAGAACCCATTCACAGTAGATGGCCTTTTGTAGTCATACTTCACATGACTGTGGATCATGTTGATTTATCAACAGAATACTTGAGTACTATCTAACAATAAATACATTGCTTCTGGGAGTGAGGTTTTATCAGCTGTTAAGCGGGTTGGAAGACTGCTCTGTAGCTTTATGCTGTGTCATTAGTCCTTGTTCCATCTTGGCACTATTGCAGGGAAAAAGAAGTCATTGATGTCATTCAGCTATCCAGCTGTAGACCACAATGTTCTAAGTCATGGTTGGTGTATTTTTAAGACTTCTTCAAATACTCAGGTGGTGCAAGTGAAAACGTTCTCTATCAAAATAACTTGGTGAGTTTTGCGAGATGTGAGTCAGAAGTTTAACTGGTTGGGTGGAGGTTTTTTTGTGTTTGTTTCTGGTTTTTTGGGGTTTTTTACCTTTTTTTCAGCCTGTATAAAGAAACTGGTAAGAAGCGGATCTCCTGTGGTTTGGAGGTTGCACTCTTGTAAAGAGCAGGCTTGGCTAACAGTACAAAATTACCAGGCTGTGCTGTGATGGTGACTGGGGTATTGTCAGTGACATTAAGTTTCAGATTCATTAAACCAACACTTGGTGCTTCTGTTAGTATTAATCTAAGCAGAAAGCTATTAAGACATGTTATGTAGCCTGACTTGAAGGAAATACTGTCAGGACTGACTCTTCTCCATGTTTCTGGAAATGTTTATAGGGTTATAGTGAGATAATGATATGTAAAGAAAGTAAAACCTGGAATAATGTTTTACTTGACATTGGTAAAATTAACAGCTTCTTCAATCTGCAGTTTTGAGTTGTTTTTCTGTGTTTATATCTAGACATGAAACTTTTTTAATGTGTATTTTCAGTGCACTTGATGTACCTCAGGTGTTCAAAAAAGTTCTTGACAATGCAAAGCTCAGCAGGATAGGCTGTTAACCCTATAAATAAGCCAAGATTTGATTTTCCTGTAAACACAGTATCATGTAGCTAAAAAAACCCACCCCCAAACAAACCAAAGTTTTGCCTTTCCTTCAAGCTTAAATTAGATCTCTTGTATGTGATTACAAAAATACTGAGATTTTTAACTTCCCATATTCTTAAGACAACTCATTGAAAAGCAGTGCCTGTGATTTTTAACTTCTAAAGCTTGGAATGTTGTTACAGAAGACTACTGTTATTCTGTGTCCAAGGAATGACTGTATTTTGGAACCATTAAAATGCTTTATTTCCAGACTAGCCCTGGTTCCTTCATGGTGTGTTGCTGATGATGCATATCATGCTGTGTAAAAAAGTATGGAGCTGTTGAAAATAACAGTTCCAAATGTAGTCATTGGCATGTCAAAAGTTTATTAAATGATTGCTTGGTTGCAGAGCTAGTGTGGAAATAGGGCTAAACCTGGCTCCTTCATTCTCACCTGGAAAACTGCCTGTGAGTGGACCCACAGAGCTGATGAAAAACAGTTGTATTGAAGTGAAAATTACCTGATCTTGGTATTGGGCAAGTAAGTATCTCTGCAGAGGCTGAAACTCTGGTACTTGCAGAACAGCACTCCTTCAGAAGAGTCCTGGGAACCCGCTGTAAGTGCAAGAGCATTCTCATGTGTCTGTCACAATGATGTTACAGCTCAGAGTAGATCAAAATACTGCATCTTACTTTGAGATAGCTAGAAAAAGTCCTCCAAATGACAAGATCTAGGGGTCTTTGGTGTTTTTAGGAACCTAATGGATTTTCATTTTGTACTGCTTCTGTATCATAAACCCATGAAACTTGCTAAGCTGGATTTTTTTGTGGTTTTTTTTGTTGTTGTTGGTGGTGGTTTTTTTTTTTCCTGTGTAAAACAAAATGCCCGGTTTCATTCTGGGCATGGTGGAGAATTTGGAAATAATTTAGTCTTATATTACGTAAAACGGAAATAAATAATACCATATGTTACTACACTTAAAAATAATCAACCAAAGTTGCTTCTGAAATGAGGTGAATTCTGCCATCAGTTTCGTACCTAAGTGCATGCACTACTTAATCCTCTGCTATGGGAATTCAGGTGGTACTAGGCTGCTTTGCCAAAAATTGGTCAAGTGCTGCATTGGCAGATTACTATTTTGTGCAATGTAAATCTGGAGTAATAAGGTCTTTTAGTGTCTTCAGTAAGTTGTGAACCTGATATAGAAAGCATGCAGAATTTATGAAGGCATAGTTTGGGAATGAAGTATCTAGAGGTGTTAGGGATAGGCTAAGGGAACTGGGATTGTTCAGCCTTGGAAAGAGAAGACTGGGGGAAACTTATAGTTGCCTTCCAATACCTGAAGGGAACCTACAGGAAGGCTGGGGAGGGACTTTTTACAAGAGTGTCCACTGATAGGACAAGGGCAAATAGATTTAAGTTAAAGGAGAAGATATTTAGATTGGATCTTAGGAAAAAATTCTTCAGCAAGATGGTGGCAAGACTCTGGAATAAATTGCCCAGAGAAGTTGTGGGTGCCCCCTCCCTGGATGTGTTCAAGGCCAGGTTGGGTGAGGTCTTGAGTAATCTGGTCTAGTTGAGAGGTGTCCCTGCCCATGGCAGGGAGGTTGGATTAGATGGTTGGATGAATTAGAAATTCCCTTCCAACCTAGACCGTTCTATGATTCTATGTCCTGCTTGTATGAACTGTCACCTCTCTGAAGAGCTTATAATTAAAGCTACATTGGAATATTGAAGAATGCCACCTGGAGATAATAGAAATGGATAAGTGCCTGAATGGTGCAGAAATTCAGATGAAGCAGTTTTGGGGAGTTCTACCATCTTGACAAGAGTGCTGAGAAAGCTGCATGGCATGAGGAGTTAAAGAGGGGATGTAGGAAGTGTGCAGTGGGGGACAGGCTGACCCCGTCTAATGAAAGAGCGAGGAAACCCAGCCACTGGGAGGGGAAGGAGGAAGAGGAGCAGAGCTAGGCAGAGCTTTCCAGGTGAAAGCCGAGGGTGGTGTCTGAACGGTGCCTGTAGGCGGAGCAGTTACCAAGGGAATGAACTCAACTGCTACTTTTTTGAACCAAAAGGACCAAAATCTGGCTTTTTAAAATATGATTGCTGTCATTTGGGCAAAACTATGGAAAGCATGCAAACTTGGCAGAAGGACTGAAAAGGAAGGGGGCCAGGCTTAGAGAAGCTGTGGGAAGGAGAGGGATGGGATTTCACAATTTGAAACTGGACAAGAAGGAAGAAACTGAGCAGAGCAGCACAAGGTGATGCTGGGTTTTCACAGTACAGTTATTAAGACTGATACTCGGCATGAGTGAAAAGCTGTGCCTTCTGTAGGAGTTGGTTAGAATTTCAAGTTTGGAAGTTTGGAGATAGTTTGTCTCCGTCACACAGCCTGGATTGATACTAATTGGTAAGAAATTCTCTGGAGTCCACTTAATTTAAAAGCTGTTTTCTAAAATTAAATTTAAAAGCTGCAGTGTTTCTGAAATCATGTGCTTGTACTGGAAAGATTTTTTTTATCTGCAGTGAAACAAATAGGACTAACCACATAGGGTCAGTGAAAAATTTAGAATGAAGGATGAGGGAAAAAGTTGTAAAATTCACTTTTTCAATTTCAAAATAGTGAAATTTTAGCTTTCTAATTAAAAAAAGGACAGTAAGCTAGTTTCCTAGTTTCTCTGTCACATTTTCATAACAAACTCAAAACTTTCTTAAAAAAACCCAGATTTCTGTTAGATTTCCCAGAAATTGTCAAAAATTCAATACAAAATACTTTTGGGTATCACTTTTTAGCATGATAGTTAGGGAGAATCTTGCAAAAATCACAAGTAAAGTCAGGAAGACTATCAGTGATGCCCAAGAATATAGGTGGTTCCTGGGAAAAGCACCACAGATGTATACTGAGGTTAGAGATAAATTACAATAACTATAAAGTGTAACTGCTAGAATGGCTTTAAAGGTATGTAGATGACTATAAGGAGGGATAATGATCTTATTTCTATCTCTATCAAGAACCTGATGCTTGACTGAGGGCCACTTTAATTCAGGTCCATTCACACCTGTACAGCTCATCTAGTTTCTTCTGGTCCGTGTGGTATGTGGATCTAGAGACTCTTGTTACTCTTGCAAAAAAGTCCAGTTTTGACTGTGAGAAATGCCGTTGCTATCATGTGCAGCCAAAAGATAATTGTAGTTGTGTATTCCATTTATTTCTAGTAGAACAAATTCAGCAGAGACATGCTCCTGAACTTGTTGTTTTCCTGTTACTCAAAAATATGCATCCAAGGATTTTTGTTATGTGCCAGAACAGACCATCCTACATTTGCAAAGTTACATTTGATCCATAGATTGTCCTGCTCTATAACTCTTCTGGCATGTAAGTGTGAGTTGTGTGTGATGGCTGATAGTACAACTGAAATTATTTCTCAGTGCTGGTTCCTGAGTGAGGCCTTTGTCACAGACTCTAACGTTTTTTACAGTTCCTTTGTAGGTAGGCAGAATGCTGCTATGAGTGCAGTCAAGGGAGCCACATCGGTACAACCACTTAGGTTGTCAGGAATGTCCATGGCAACAGTAGACATCACTGAAATCAGGTGTCTGCAAATTCAGAGAAATACTGCTGCTCCAGAACTGTACACAAGAGGTACTTAGTGTTTCTATCATCTGCAAATCTTGCTGTTAATACATATGCACTGAAAGCTGGGACGTGGGGGTTGCTCACTGTCACCAAGGGAGTGGACCTTTTCCCTGACTTGGGCCTTCAAAGTCAGACTTTCATGTTTGTCAGTGTAACAAATTTTATTCTGGAGGTCTCCTGTGAGGTTCTCCACAGCGCAGGACTGCTGAGATCTCCAGGCTGCTAACTGCAGGGTGAGCTTGCATTTATTGAAGTCATACAGCTGAGTGAAATTGCTACTCACTGGGCTGAGTAAGATCAGCCACCCTCTTTCTCCAAACAGCATCCCTGTGTTTTTCAAATCTGTGCTGTCATCCCTGGCAATGTGCACCATGGTAGTGACCCAGCTGATGGTGCTGTAGAGATGTCTGTCTTGCATCAAGACTGCAGTCTGGGAGCCACTGGCAGTCGCAAGTAAGAAACCTCAGTCAGGGAAGGTAGTGCTTTGGAGGGATCCAAGGTCATGACGGTCACTTCATAGAATCATAGAATGGCCTAGGCTGGAAGGGACCTTAGAGATCATTTTAATCCGGCCTCCCTGTCACCAGGGACGCCACCTCTCAACTAGATCAGGCAACACATGGGGACCGAAGGGGAATCGAACCCATGACCTTGGTGTTGTTAGCACTATGCTCAACTGGTTGAGCTAACCGGCCCCCTACCTTCTTCCACAGTCAAGCTGTTGTTGGCAGATATAAGTAAAATATCTGTTGTCCAGAGGATGAAGAAACCCCTCAAGGCAAGATTCTGGACACTTTAAAGCTTGGCAGGGCGTTGGGTAGCAAGTGAAGGTGATAAAGCTGTTTTTGGACACATGGCTGTTTTCAACACTATTGGGTCTGATATAGACCCCAGCTGCCTTCCCTGCCCCATCCTTTTGAGCACAGCAGTGGTGCAGCAGGCAGAGGGGCAGAGGTTGGCATTGCCCAGCCCTGTGGAAGTAGGAGGTGGGAAATGCGACAGGAGCATTGCATACCTCTCTAGTTCTGCACAAGTTTTGTGTCTGACGCTGAAAACACAGTGATTCTGTCATATTAGTACTCCTCATGTCTTTTCTTATGGTAGTGGGACCTTGGAGGATTGCTTGATTCTGCTGTTGCCTACTGTATTCACTGAGCATTTTCACAACAGCTTTGTGAGAATTATCTACGTTGCCTTTAGTATTGAATTCCTGTCTCGGATGCCGCGGGAAATACATAGAAATTACAGCCCAGAATGAAGGTGAGCGCTCTGCTTCTACATTCAAACTAAACGAGTTGAGCACTGCTGCCATCTAGTGCATTCTGCTTCTAAGAGTCTGTTCCTCTGTCCCGTAGTCGGTGGACTGGCCTTTCTTTAGAGCTGTACCCCGGAGGTGCCAGGAGGTCTAAGCCAGTTACAGGAGAGCCTGCGGGATCTAGGGTTCTCTCAGTCAACCTCTGTGTGCGAGACCACTGAAGGAGTTGGCTATTGGGGGGACCAGGAGCCAATGACTATATATGACCATGACTAGTTTTTGCTGAGATACAAATTCCTTAGGGACCTGTGCCTTGAAATGTCGGCTTTTTCGTAACGGTGAGGATTATGTGTTCCTTGATTAATATGCTTTTAAAACTTTAATCCTGGCTTTCTTTACTAAGTAGCTGGGGACACCTCTTGGAATTATATGCCTTCCTTCAGGATGGGGCGGGTCCCTAAACTATGTCTGTGAGTGCAATTTCTTGATGTTTGGGAAAAGTTCTTAATGTTAGGAAGTGATACTGTTTCTTGAAATATCAGCTCAGCTTCACTTTGATTTCACTTCTCAATACTTTGCTCGCTTCAGCAGCAGAATACAGCAGAGGTTCAGATTAACTTTTTTGGTAGTTACTTACACTGTGTGTTGTTTCAGGACAAGCACACAAGGTGCCAATATAAAAATAGAATAATTTAGTGTTTGGATTTATTGACGGAGTTCCTGTTCACTGGAAGTAATACTCAATACCTATGGCTTGTGTGGGTTCCACTGCACGGGTTGTATTTTGAGCTGTTATCAAACTCGTTCTATGTGTAACACAGAAACACTTATGTATAGCTTATTTTTTAAGGTAAATGCAATAAATTGGTTTAGGTTCTGAAAAACATTCTTTCAGAGTGCTAGAATGAGTATAAGATGCCTGTGTCTTGGGAAGGAGGGTAGTGCTTGAATGGTGTGATGGTTTTCATTAGTTAAACCTGAGATCACAATAGCGACATAATGTGAGGAAGCTCAGTAATATACCAAAGCTTTCTTATTGATCTCAGGTAGGTCTTCCTTTCACTGACTGAACTGGAAAAATCAAAATTTTTATTATTCTTCAGTAGCAAAATGCAAGGACGGCTGCCTTACTGAAAGCAGTCACCCTGCCAGTGAGACTGTTTGGAGGAGAACGGAATCATGTGTGGCACAATCATGACTACACTGAGATTAATGGGGATAGAATTTCTCTTAATCTTGCTTCTTAAAGATAATAATGAAATATAAAGCCAGGCTTCCGATTTTGCTCAAGGGATTTAATTTTAAAGCTGCTCTTCTCTTCAGTGTCTACTGTGCTATAGAGCTATCTACACTAAAGTGCCACCTTGACCAGATATCAAAACCCAGATCTCTAAATTGCAATGGATACACTAGAGACTTCTGGATGTTTTTCACTTTTTTACTCTTACTCCAGTGAGACGAAGGATTATTCCTGAGTATATTAAAATATAACAATGTCTTTAGTAATGGAAATCCACTGAGGGAACTTCAGCCCTGCTTCATATGCACATTTCCATTATTTCAGTCACTTGAAATCTTAATGTTTGTTGCCTTTTCAAAATTATCCTTGAATAACTTTGTGAACAAAACTACTTTTATGGAGTAAAAACTAGACTGAAACAGAAGATAATAATTTTCTCAACACTTCTGTTTTTAAAACCATGAATGCTGATTTAATGTATGCTAGGACTGATTTCCTGATCTCATTTAAATCAAGATTTATTTACTATGCATTTCTATCAGTTTACAAGAGTAAATCATTAATTTGTAAAATGTCACTCGGCTAATGAGTTCTACTAATTGCTTTAGTCATAGCTGAAAAAGTAAAAAATTAACATATTTTAAACTATGTTGCTTATTGAATATAGAAGTGTATGAATCAATTCAGCTGCTGGTGCTTGCAAATGATATTCCTTTGGGTTTCCTCTTTTTAAGTTGGAATAGATATGGTGTTCTCCTGGTAATTGTGGCATGGTTCCTTACCTTGTTTCTTCTGAGATGACAAAAATTATGCTCAAAACAAAAGACTGTAGCTGTAGCTTTTTATTTACTAAAGACAATAACTTACAGTCTTTAAACAAATGCCTCATGATCCATAGGTATTTTGAAGCCCATGAATTAAGGAGGTGTTTCTGTACATTGAGAGGATTGCAGAGAAAGTAACAGCCGCTTCCGACCAAGGAAATTATTTCAGTCACTTGAAATCTTAACGTTTGCTGCCTTTTCAGAATTATCCTTGAATAACTTTGTGAACAAAACTACTTTTATGGAGGAAAAACTAGACTGAAACAGAAGACAATAAGGCAATATGCCCACCTTTCCCCCCTCTCCCTGCAGATGCTGCTGCCAGGGGCAGGCCAGAAAAAGAGACAAGAAGGTGCTTGAGACATAGGCTCCACTTCTTGCTGTTGCTGACCCTCAGAGTGATATAAATGACGTTTGCTGTTGCAGCCAAAACCTGAGCTCTGGGACCCAAATGATACTTTGAGACTCTCAGCTTTTTGCAAGGTGCACTGCTAGCTCTTGTGGTGTCAGGGCAACACTTGAAAATGTGACCCCAGCGTGCCAAAAACTCTACAGCTATAAGACAATTAAAAAAAAAAAAATTAAAAAATCCCTCTCGGTGTTGCAATGCCATATACAACTGAAGGCAGCTGCTGGAGAAAGGAAAGGGCAGCCAGCGGCAGCTCGGAGCACTTTGGGCTCTGCTGGAGAGGATCAGTAGGAGGCCTGTGAAGGAAGGCTAAGGCGGAAAGTTTTCCTGCTGTGAGAGAACCGATTGAATGCATCAGTTGAGTTAAAGGCACGCGGCTCAAGAATCACAGCTAATGCTGATTTTCATCTTAACATTTGTCCTTAAGGATCACAATTTTTATTCTCCAGACCACAGAGGGGAGATGTCACTGCCTTAGAGGTTTGTGTTGTGGCTGCTTTTCAGATCTAATCCCTTCATCTATAGGTCAAATAAGCCCTGAGCATTCCTGATGAATTGTATCCTCAGTGACACTAAAAACACTGTTGAATTTAATGATTCTTTTATGGATGCAAGTTAGAGCAGAATGTTTCTTTAACTTACTGAAATGCTGTTTAGAAATAGATGCATAGTGCAATTTGTAGAACTTTTTTCAATAACAGAGCTGTGAAAGATTACACGGAGAGAGGAAATACTTTATTGTTGTTTGTCACCTCATTTTTTCCTACCAAGTAAGGTTGTTTTTCTCTTCAAGCCAGAGTTCGGAGAATATGAGTAGGTGCTGAGCATATTCCTCAGGAAAGTTTTCTTCTGTCCAGGGCAGTACTATAGTTTCCATCAGTATTTTATGAAACTGGCTATTGGCTTGAATTATTCTGAAGACTTGGTAGGTATTTTTAGTGTTTCACAACATCTTTTCTGAGGATGTGAAACTTGACAGTGATGAAGATTGCCATTCATTTTCCTAGCATTGAAACCCATTCAGTGAAGGGCTTTGCACAGTATCTGTTACACAAGACAAGTGAGAACGTGTTTGCGTTCGGATGACAGTGGAAGAGCAAATATGTGATGGAAACCTTTGTCACTATGCAGCCAGTTTGGCTGCCAGGTGTTGGTGGAAATGAGGGGCAGATATGATGGAGCAGCTCCATTGAAAATTTTTTTTTTTTTTGGGGTGTTGACCAGAATCTGCTTTGTGGCAGCTCTGCAGTGCCAAGCAGCTCTGGAAGAAGAGCATGGGAACAAGAGCTCAAGCACCTGCTTTTTAGCTGATCACACAAAAAAGTCCCAGAGCCAGATGTGGGAGCAACACAGCAGCTTTAGCATTCTCAGGAGTAGATGCAGCAGCAGTCCACAAACCCCTGCTTGCCCCGAAAGAGGAAACTGATTCTTAGGACTGGGAAATATGTGTATATTCAAGCACTTATTTTATCAACTTGAGTTTTGTAAAGAAAGAGTTAGAAAACCATGGCACCTAATGTTTGGGATCAAGAGAATGCTTTAATTTAAACCACATGATAACCCAAAAAACCCCCAACTCTTTCAGTTTAAAGCCATTACACCTTGTCCTATCACTACATGCCCTTGTGAGAAGTCCTTCTCCAGCTTCCTTCTAGATCACCTTTATCCCCTGCTTTCTCTATGCCGGCTTTTGTTTGCTTGCATCTCATCTGCCTTTAATTGGCCACCTATTTCCCCGAGCAGTTGCTAGAATATTTAGCAATATATTTAGCATGTATTCCCCATGGAAATCTGCCAGTCCTTTCCTGATGTTCTGGAAGTGATAATTCAGATTCCTGACTTTAGGATCAGTGAGATGCCTCAAAGGGAATAACATAATTTTTGCTCTATCTGGAGTAATGGATTATTATAGTCTACTTACATTACATCTAAAAATCATCTCTTAAGGTGCCAGATATCTCCTCATTTGCTGCATTTGGCAGAGACAGACCCTCAGCTGGTGAAAACTAGGGTAAAATCATTCAGTTAAGTTGAAAGACTATTCCAGTGGCATCCTCATGGAACATCAAGGCATGCAACAGAGCTAGATGATGAGAATGAAAGGATCATGACGTCAATGCATTTTAACAGTAGAAACAATGTGGATATATCCCATTCTTTTGAATTTTGTTTCTAAGATTTTTGGGGTTTTTTTTTTTAGTTTTATTTTACATTTGAAAAATGTAAATGTGTCAAATCAGAGATTACACAAGACTCTAAACCATAAAAATCTTTGGTGTCTTAGGCCATTTTATTCTTGAATACTGCAAAACACTTGAGTTAGGAGACTTTAATCCTATTACTTCTGCATGAATGAAGTGGAAGTTCATAAGAAGCTGAAGCCTCAAGTTATGCCAATGGGAAAGTCAGTTATGGAAGAAATTATCTACAAAAATAGAGAAACATATTTATTTTACAAGCAACTAAGGTCATCTGTGACTAACTGGAAAACAGGGTTAATCCTTGCATCATCTCCTGCCAGATCTGCTTGCAACATTTTTGGTCCCACATTACTGAAGGACCATGAATAAATACATTTTTTCCCCATCCATCAAATATACCCAGTCCCTATCTCTCATGATATGATACAGATGTCCTGTTGACAAAGGCTACTCTGAGGGATCTCGTGTGGGCTCATTCTTTGGAGCACACCACAATTTTTTTCTGTTTTCTCTTTTGTAGTTTTCTCTTTTGTAGAAAACAGTTCCCCAACTCTACACTTTTTTTATTCCTAGAATGTGGATACAGAACTTCCAACTTACTATTTCTGAAGTTATTTAAGATCTAGAGGAGATTTAATGTGTGGATCTGATTATCACAGAACAGCTAGTGCTGCCTAGTGCCAGTTTCTGTCCAGTGAAGATTAGATGACTTGGCAGATCATATAAAGACTCTAGACAACTTGTTCCAGGCACTACAGCTATCTACCCCAAATGGAAAACCTGAGAAGAACACAATTGCCTGTTTCTTCTGAGGACTTGCAGGCCCCTGGCAAGCTGGCTACCTCGTGCTGGGCCTGAGTCACAATGTGTATCCTACTGAAATCTTTGACATGTTTTAAGTACTAATGGCTCTATGTTACGGATGAAGGAAAGGAGGTGGCAGATTAAATCTCTTGATTATATTCACAGACAAAACTGGTCTCCCACTAGAGCTATGGTATAGAAGACTTTATTCTCAGCTGACCGTAGCTCATGGTAGCTTTTACTCTTGGGTCTGTTCTTGTCATGGGCAGAGCAGGCAACCCCAACCCTAATTTTTTTGTCTGCTGCCATCAGCAGTGGCAGCAGCACTGATACCTCCCGGTGCTGCCCTGGCAGATCCTGCACACGAGGACTCTCTCAGTGGTTCAGACAACATCAAGGAGCATCAGGCTGGAGGGACCTCTGTGCTGTGTTTGTGCATGGAGCACAGTTAAAGAGATACAGGTTACGGGGGGGAGTTGGATCCTTAGAAGAGGAACTAGAGCTGGTGAAAGCAGATGCCTCAGAGAAAATGGTCAAGCTGAGTGCACGGAAGAAATCTAGGGTGGGATCTGAATTTAATTCCCATTTTACAAGAGGCATACTTTGGGCAGGTGCTGTCCCAAACCCTCAGAGATTTTAAAGCTCATAAAACACCTGAAAGTTACTTATTTAGACATCTTGAGGCTACAGAACCTGCATGTCTTTCACTGCCTAGATTTTAAAAACAGCAAAGTGCATTCCTGTTTCATAAAAATAAATAGACTAAAAAATAATCAGATTTGACTGCAAAATATCTAAAATAGTTTGTATCGGCTTACCTGATCTAGAAGGGAGTCTACAACGCCAGTAAATTAGAGGTTCTTCACTCTCATGGATTTTAAAAGTCAAAAGTGAAGCAGTTGTGAGAGACAAACAATGGCTTTGTGTGTGAATATCCTCCCTAACAAGTCTTAATTAAAAAGGGGAAAGGTAAATTAATATACCTGGGCTGATAAATATGAGGCCAAAGTTATGCTCAGTTTGATGAAACTGCTAGACTCTCAACTCCTAGGTAGTTAACAATACTAGGTCTGTGGTAATTTCATGGTCTGCAAAGTAGAAATAAAATGATAATTCTGTTACAAAATCTGTAAGTAGTATATACATTTTACATATCTCATAGTAATGAACTGGATTATATATTATATCTTTAAACAGCAATGGTTTGTTAACTCGTTAAAACATACTAAGCAGTTATAGCCTCCTCCATCTCCCAAAAGACTTTAAAAAAGGATTTCTAACTTCTTTTTCTCTACATTGCTGTCCCAAAAGTTCAGGGCATTTGCTAAAGGAACATTATAGCATAAAGGCTTGTTCTCATAGCGGCTAACTGAAGGTATTCTACTTTAAAGGAAATTACTTAAACCAAATTCTGTTTATTTATATTGCCCACCAAATTACATTTTCAAGAGCAAAACAGTGCAAAAGTGACAGTACATAGCAAACAGTGTTTGAATTCTATGTACTTATTTTAAGCCTTGGATCCGTTTTATCCACATAAAATACCATTGACTTCAGTTGTATTACTCGTGATAGAAACTGGATTGCAGTAGCATCCTAATTCTGTGTTTAGTGAAAGCAATGGTAGTACTGGACACAGCATCGGTCTCTGTTTGTGAAACAGCATTTCTCCGTGCCTGAAAGCGCAAAACTGAAATGTGTGCTGCCAAGGATCAGATTTGAGAGTGTTGTGTGTGGCCCCTTGAAGAGTGCAAGGGGAGAAGACACCTACTCCCTGTTGGGTGCCTGCCCTCCGCTCCAGCTGTTATTCCGCAAATGCCTTGGGTGCTGGCAAACCTGGCTTAAGCCACCTATACACTCCTGCCTTTGTCTTCTTTTTCTAGTTGTACAGAGTAACTGTTTGGGATCTGTGTGATAAGTCACAACATTAATTAAGCAAGGTTAAAAGGACTCTGCCTTTTTCTGCTGTGCAATAAGCAAAGAACACCTGAACCAGTTTCACTGGAAAGGATGTGATCACACAGCAGCTGAAGTGGAGCGAAGGCTGCTGTGGCCCTGCTCTCAGTGAGCTGTTTCAGGGAGATTATCTAGTTCTTCTTATGGGTTTTTCAATGGCTTGCATTCTCTGAATCTGCTCGCTTCCCCAAGAGCTGGGGTGGCACTGCAGCTGTACTTCTTTGTATCAGCTTTAAACTCATTTGGAAACTAATGCTGAGAAAACCACCCATGGGATCAGGGTCTCCATTGCCTCCTCTTAATGTTGCACAGATCAATGTTCAGTAACTACTGACAAACTTATTATGGATAGCAAGGGTGGATGACCGACATGCACGTATTTTCAGCTGGTCCTCCTTCATAAAAAGAAAGGTAAGGAGCAGCTACTTAAATACAACCTGAGCAGCCTAATTTCACTTTCTGCCTGCTGAGGTTTAATACGGAGAGACAAGTAGTGATGCTGTAGCTGCAAAGGTTGAGGAGGAAGATACACAGCTCCCTGTGGCAGGAGCAAGTCCTAAGGGATATTAAAGTAGGGAGAACTAGTCTCAGCAGGGAATCCGGAAAGGCTCTGGTAACAGCCGGTGTGGAGGTACAGAAATGAAATGTTTAGCATGCTTGTATTCTGTGAGCAGCAACTACAGAGAGCTTGCATACCTACAAGGTGAAGTTCTGCAACTGGTGATATTTTGGAAGCCAGTCGATAGTGTTGGTCAGGTCAGAACTATTTCATTATATTATTAGCTTTGTATTATTAGCTTCTGTATTAGCTTTGTATTAGCTTTGGAAAAAAAAAATTAAGTTTTCTGGGAGATGTGCTTGCATTTGAGAATTGTATACCGCCCCATAATTATGTTCCGATGTCTACAGTCTACATGACTTCTTGCTTTGTAGGAACCAGAATAAATTCATAGAAGGGAAAGAAGGCTTTGATTTGCATCCTTCTCCATTTTGTTATCTGTTTTGAAGGGAACAAATGTGAACTCTAAGGAAAATAAATGCTTTTTCTGTGCAGAAATCTGCACAGGAATGGCTTTAGGTAGAGGATTCTGCTTTTTAATTGGATTTTTTAAATTTGTTGGAACTAAATGACTTGTTAGGAGAAGGAATGTCAGCTCAGTGCCTGTGAACTGCTGCTCAGAAGAGATTCAGAAGCAATGTTGTGGCATTGGTGACATTATTCACCCTTCAACACCTGCTGCTTCAGCTCCATGAATTGCTGCCCTGGGGGCAGCTTCTATTTGCAAAGGTATCCTGGGTTTTGCAGATGCTGAAAGTGTGACAAATCCAGGCTTGCTTGGTGCCAAATATGACTATGGATGTGTGTGCACTACTTTTATAGCTCTGTTGTACTTGACCTGGTGGCCTCTTATGGAGCTTGGGAAGGCTTGAGGAGGTTCGCTCCAGGGGATTCCAGGGTAATTTTGCTCAGGTGCTTGCCGGGGACCTGGGTCCCTGCAGAGGCTGTGGAGCAGCCCTGGTTCCGCTGCAGTGGGCCTGAAGTGTGGGAAGCCCCAGAGCCCTTTGTGGCAACAGGGAGTGTCAAAGTCTGAATAGAGTGCGCTCTAGACCTGCCTTGGCTGTTAGGCTGCTTCTTCACCTCTCTGTATGAAGAAAAACATTTTAAGGGATGGACTTGGAAGTACTGAGGACATTGTGGGGATTTTTTGCTGAAGATAAGGGGAAGGTCTGGGGTTTTTTGGTGTTTTTGTGTGTGTGTGTGTGTGTGTGTTTTATACTCCAGTGCTGTGGAGCCCAGGGTCGAGATTTTTTCCCTAGTGTGACAGGAACAGTTACAGCTCTGTGTATCACATCGTGCTGATCTAGGGGCAAAACATTGCGGTAGGCTGGGATGAGCCGGGCCCTGCAGCGGCTGTA